>NC_142671.1:11331817-11446817 GCF_964200805.1 Pocillopora damicornis
CTGTAAAGTCTTGGGTTAGGAGCCACAAAATGTAAGCTACTGGTTTCCTTAGATGGGAGGTGGGGATTGGAGGAAGGGGTTTGCAAAGAGCCAGCCTCCCTGTGATGTTAACCAGCTCAACATCTGCCATCAACATCTGCCCACACTTGCGGATTTCACGTCAGAGACAAAAATCACTGCCAAAGGAGAAGTTGATATGATGATTTGGGCCTCATCTGATGTGAACTGGATTGAAATTCACTCAATTTGGCTCCTGTCATTTACTGCTGCATTCAATGTGTCAAAAACCGAGAAACAAAAAACTATAGCGCTTTCCTATGTCGAATTCGTTGCGTGCTTGCGTTTAGATCTTATGCATTTGTTGAAAGTGCAAACTAAGTATATGTGGGTATCCTTGACCTTCTTCGTTGGAAAGCACCTCAATCCACCCCACCCACCCCTGAATGACAAAAGTCCACGCGTTTGTAGTGTAAGCTTGAGCAAGTCGTCCGTCGGACTGCTAAGTTCTAAAAAAGAATGGACAGCCTTCAATAAAAACATTTTATTTCTTGTATAATTTTCACAAATACGTAAGCAAAACAAATAACTGAAATAAATAAAGAATAATGTCGGCTCCCTTTGGCCGATTATTGTAAACGCTTAGATTGTTTGAATCGTTAAATAACAAGAAGTCGTAAAGAAGATGGCAGAGATAATTTCGCTTTTGTAGATTTAAAATCTTTCCGTGATTACAGGAGTTATGGTGAATTCCACGTGGCGTACTTCAATGATTAAACCACGATTTCAAACTGGCTAATTTTACTTTCGAAATGTGTCAGTTAGTTGAAGCCGTTTCGTGTGAAACCTGCCAGACACACCGGAGCTGTGTAACAGATTTCCTCTTCGGTCTGTACTGCAAGTTATGCAACCTAACCTCCCTCCCCTCCCCTCCCCTTTTATTTCATGGGCCGGTTGCTTCGCCCTTAGGTCATAAACCTGACGGAAAAAAAACTTCATCTGTAACTTACCCTAAGGACCTTGAACTCAGTTAGTAACAGGTATTTATGTTTTCTCTAATTGTTCCTTAATTGTAACTTTAATCGTTAATCACTTGCAACATTGACTGAAGCGTTTACGGTGCATTATTTGGCCATGAAAAAATATATTCCTTTGATCCTTTGCTGCTAATAAGTTATTTTTAATGTCTTTACCACCAGGTAAGTCAAGAAACAAACCTATTTCTATTTATATCGGAAAGTACTCATCAAATAAATACTAAATTGTCCAAATTACCACGTTGTAGACACGAAGTGCCTACCATGATGATTATAAATTATCATTTAATACTATTTGTAATAATATATGAATAAATTCAATAAATAAACCTTTTTTTGCATTTAATTAACATTAAGCATCGTCTAACTTTATTTTCTTAAGCTTCACATTACTCTTGATCATGACAAAGATTGTTACCATGGAAAAGTTACTACGTAGACCTTATACTATGACTATAAACCGCCTAAAATGGTAAATATGGAAGTAATAAAAACTATCAGTGTTTCACAGAGCTTCCAACCGTACTCCCCCATGGTTATCCAACGACGTTCGTTTTTAAAAAGTCACACCTCTCCTTTAAAAAGTATCTTACTCACTGCCCTACTGCCCGTATAATACAACAGATCGAACCAATCAGGACGCACTTAAATTCCTAAATAAACCAATCAGAGCTCTATGTGAAACAGTGCGGTTTGCAACTGTTAGGAACGGCGGGAAAGGTCATGAACACAGAATTGAGTGTCCCGGCTTATTCAGAAATGTGAGCAACAAGAGGTAGAGCGAAAAAATGAGGTTCGAGACGAATTAATATATCTAACCAGTAAATAAAAATCGTCAAAGTTACCAGCGTCGTGCCTGTGGTATGATCACTAAGGTATGAGTAACCCTAAAAAGAATTGTTGTCGACTATATTGTTGCTAAAAACTGCATTTTTCAGCCTACTCCTACTTGAAAAGTTACACCACAAAATAGACCGATACTCCTGGATTCAAACCATTTGCGGTATTACTTTAAACTGTCAGCACCAATTTTTTTCTGCTGGCCAAATTCCATGACTGAAATTCTGAAGACGATTTAACTCATACGGAGGATTCTTTCAATCGCTGCCCAGCGCATCCAACCCGTCTTCTCGCTGAATAATAGGTAGGATTCAAAATAACATCTCCCAGACCGTAATGAAGATCTCTTATGGCTATCTTGAGCTGCGACTGAAATAGAAAATTAATAAATAAATCAGGGACAGTCAACATTTATCGTCTGGTGTGTGTGTGGAGGCGAAGGGGGGGGGGGGGGAGGTCAGAGGCGAAGGGGGTAATCATATGGTTTTCAGGGAAACGGATGGGGGATCAGTCGTTGCAGAGTATAAAGGGGAAGAACTTAAGAAAATTGACTACCAATAAGGGGGATCATTAGTTGTACTACAAAGCCCTATAGGGGGATCAGGCAAATTTTTACTACAAAGCCTTCAAGTTGGGATCAGGCAAATTTTTACTACAAAGCCTTATAGGGGGATCAGGCAAATTTTTACTACAAAGCCTTAAAGTTGGGATCAGGCAAATTTTTACTGCAAAGCCTTATAGGGGGATCAGGCAAATTTTTACTACAACGCCTTAAAGTTGGGATCAAGCAAATTTTTACTGCAAAGCCTTATAGGGGGACCAGGCAAATTTTTACTACAACGCCTTAAAGTTGGGATCAGGCAAATTTTGTTGCGACACAACCAAAATCGTCCGACTAAACAATGATTGGTAACTCGCTGCAATAAAACAAGTCATAATTATTTATAATTATATAACTATCCACGTTCTTAAAGCTGCATTATCGTGTTTTCACGTTTTATATAGCACGGGTCGTGTCATAAAGGTATGGAAAGGAGAAAATGTTTGCTAAGCCGCTTCAACGTTGTAAATTGCGGAAATAAGGAAATAAAATCTCTTGTGAGATAAATCTGTATCTAGTCCATATTTCCCAACAAATAAAAAAAAGTTTACATTTGCTTTTCACGCGGTAACCATGTCTGTTTTCAATACATACCCTCGAGGTTTCTTTAAAATCCCTTTAAGCGGCACTTTACTCTTTTTGTTGGCGTCTGTTTCTTCCAAACGACTCTTATGAAGCGCATGAGTGAGTAAGCTGTCCTCTGTAGCCTTTGTCAGGTCCTTTTCAAACTTATCCATAGCACTCAGGTGCTGTGCTTGTAGATAGAGGCTCTGCTCCATGGCAAACCGAAGTCTTCTTTCAAACTCTTCCACGCGTTTTTTCTCGTCCACTGGGGAAGTAGAATGCTTGCTTGGGGCTACGTGATCCATTTCCTTAGAACGATCATCATGAGTAACTCCCTTCTTGGCGCCTCTCTCCAAAATATGACTGAATTTGTAAAACAAAACAAACAAACAAATCACATATACTATAAAATCCCTTTTCATAAGACTGGCTGATCTTGGGAGAGGGTCCGAAGGTCAGGATTCAACCCCCCCCCCCCCTTCATCAGACCTGTGGGTTATTTCAACTACTTCCCTGCCACCAAAATTCTCGCAACGACAGGATCGCATGTCATTGTTCGATGTGAACAATTTTAAGTTTAATCGCCTTGAAAAATGTTTTAGGTCGTAGAGTAAATAAAATATCCTGGATTTCTGGATTTAAGTTAGGAACCCCCCCCCCCCCCCCGCCCCCCTTTCCAACTTCTCCATGCCAAAAATTCCAGGATCTACCCTTGCGAAGATTGAAATGAGGGTCTGTTATCTTTTCTGCTGTACATCTACACAGGACGCGTTTGACATCGCCAATCTCTGCAATACACGGAATGCTTGTCAGCTGTGTCTCTACATAGTTCTTTTCACAAGCTCACCAGAGCTTAAGTCTGTACTTGAGCCAATTGGCCTATGCACTCTGAGCTTATCCCGGTTTCCATAGCATGAAGCTTCTAAAAGTGTTTCTACTCTCCCCTAGTTCGGATGCCAGTCCATCACAAGTCTACCCCACACCCCCAGCATTTCATCAGACTTCCCTAACAGTTGGCCATTTCTACTTCAAACCATGAGGTCATCACATGGTCCACTATGCTCACCAAAGAGCTCTTAGTAACTCAAACGCCAGAGCATCCGGCAGCGAAAGAAAGAATGATGAAAAAAGGAAACCTCATGTAATCGGCTTTGTTCTTGGCGTTGACCTCAACTTAACTATCAAAATATCTTTCGATATGATTTCAATTAAAAGAAAAAAAGAAAAAGATTTCCTTTTTTTAATAAACAGTCGCTTTTCTCATCTCTTTATGAACTTTTATCTTCGTCAAAGAATTTCTTTAAAGAATTGCTCATCATATATAGCCCCGTGATGACCAAAAATGAGCTCAGATTATGATCATAAACGTTACCTTAGTCTAATCTGATCCTCTTCAGCCAGTTTGTTGGACAACAGAGGAGTCTCCTCCTGTGGCTCTCCACTCGCCGTGTCTGCGCTTCCCTCGTCACTAGCCTCGCAATCGAACACGACGTCGACAGTATAGTAAATGGACACCAATAGACAGAAGCCGCCGAGCAAAAGCAATACCTACATCGAAGAACAAGATTTTTTGTTGAGATTCACCATTGACCATAACTGACATTTATGAGGAGGAGAAAAAGGTAAAAAAAAAAGGGAAAACAACAGACTAAAACTCTAAGAACTCGATGAATATAGACGCGACTACTTAAAAAAGGAAACGAAACATAGCACTGATAATGTGGCATTGATATCATATCTGATTGGATTAGCGCGGCTTAAATCTAACAAACCGTCGTGCGATTTGAACCAAAAACACTAAAAGTGAAATTCCTATGAATTCACGTTATCTACTCCAAGTTCTCGTCAGATTGTCATCTTACGCATCCAAAGAATACGAAAAATCACGTTTCAAGTATCACGAGTCTACCTTGAGCGTTCTCTCGGACACAACATCTTGTGGTGCGTACAGCGGGGGCCTGGGCGGACAAGGTGGAGTATCGTTACTGTGAAGGTACTTGCCACTAGAAGCTTCCTCCACCAATCTGAAAAAAAAAGAATGCATAAGTTACTCATAAAGGAAATTTTTAAAGAAAATCATTAATTCCTGATAGTGAGTTCCTCTCCCGGAGTTGTGTTCATAGGCTTTATGCGTGTTTAAGTTTGAATCAGTTTCTACTTGCGGCAGTCTTAAGTTGAGTGTCGAAAAAACCAAAACCAAAGTAATCACAGAGACCAATCAAAACAAAGATTTACTGCGTCATTAGCCAGAAAAATTATCGCTGGTAAAAGCTTTATTTGGGCAGGAGATTCTTAGCAGGAGCCAATCTTTGTCTCTTCTATCATTTTAGCACTATTTTTTAAATAATTCTTAAATAAAGAGCAGTGTCCAAAACTTTTCATTTCCTATTTACGGAGGTGCCGGATTAGAGATTATTCTTACAAGCTGCGCTTCGATTGCGGAAAAAAAATGTTTTTACCTCTGTCTTTTCTGTATCTCTTCTGGTGTCATGGAAGAACCATAGAAAGTCAACTTCCAATCCTTCAGGAAACCTCGGCTGTGATCAAAACCTGGAACAAGCCGAATTGATTACTGATTTACGCAAAGTCGATTGAGGGTTGTGAAACAAAAACGTTTGCATTCATAAAGATCGAACCAAGATTATCCAAGATAACTCACGTAAAATACAAGCTAAGCGACTTGAGCACGAAAAATACAAGTGACCAATTTGTATTAGATTTGCATCTGATTTCTTGCGAGTGTGGCACGAGTATTTTATATGCCCAACCAATCAGAAAGCGTAGTGGGGTACAACCCCCCCTCCCCCCCCCCCCAAAAAAAAAATTCGGATTGTTCTCAGCAGTTGTCAAAAATGTAGCTGCATTAACCTGCGTAGCTGGCGGTTTCGCGCTCTAAAGCGATGAGCGGTGAAGCCGCGACAGGTATGGAACAGAAGATAGCTTAGTCTTTCCACTCGCGGCTTTGCTGCTCATCACCTAACGCACACGAAACAGCCAGCGATGTAGGCCACCAAAACAACGGCATGCACTTAGCACACTACAATCTAGTATTGGGTAAGGAAATATAACTAAAAAGGAATTTATAAATAAACAGAAACAGTTTGACAAATAGGATCAGATAGTTGATGCTACTGCCTTGCCTTCACAATAAAAGGTAACGTGACTAAAAGCACATAAAACATACGATTGGTTCGTACCATTATCAATAACGATCAGCTGCCAAGTTCCTTGTGGTTTTTCGCCCCAGCATCGAACAGTGGAAAACGTCCAGTCTACGAAACCATCCGAAGATCTACGTTGGAACAGATATTCAATGTCATAAAAAGTTACTTCTTTACCACGAGTTATGATCGGACACCTTCCGGCCATTGCAACAACGATACACCGATGCCGGTATAATCCTAAATTCCACTTAAAAGAAAAATGGTAAACTGGCATTGCAAGAAGATACTTATTGGCGCTTGTTCATGAGCTCCGTAATATTTTCGTTGAAAGCACGCGGGAGGTCTGTCTCATTTCTCGCCCTAGACCCCTCTAGATCACCAGGGAGCAAAGCGGGTCAGTTCGACTCAGGCTTCGCGTGTAGCCCGCGATATGCTTTTACAGCAGGACCATTAATGAGAGCCTGCTGTCGGGCTGATTCTGAACATACCTATCGTGTTGTCTTGCTGTTGCCAGTTTGGATGTCGTTCCTTCAGCGGACACTAAACTGACCATTAAGTTTCCACGATGCCGATGCTTGAGATTCACCTGGAAGCAAAAGAAGAGTAAGACAATTCTTGCCAGCTTAAAGACATAATTAAGAGACCTCTCTTTTCTCATATTTTCCCTATATCATTTGATGCTGAAAAGGAACTGTATGAGATCTGATGGTTTGTTTCAAGATATCATCCGACACAGAATTAAAAAATTGTTCTTTCAAGGAAACTGATTGGTGAGAGGAATCAAAGTGACGCTATAGTGAACTCGTGGATATACTTTGCAGAATATAACTAAAGTGTACAGTGATTGTACTAAATGCATATGATACTGGAATTCCAAGAAACAGAATTGAGCCGTCATCCCCACAAAAGTCCTCCCCAGCTTAGCCTGCAGAACCGATGTAATTTTTTGCATTTCACAGGCGAACGGAGACAAGCGCTAGGCGAGCGCGAATCAAGATTCACGCGCATGAGGAGGAGCGCGAAAATCATTTTTTTTTTTTTGCGTTCTTCCCCTCACACGTGACTCACACTTCGCGCTCGCCTTGCGCTTACCTCCATTCGACTGAAAAACGTCAACAAATTACGCCGGTTCTGAAGGCTATCCCCAGCTGATCCGCCATATTTAACAATCAGTCTGCCATCTTTAATAAGAAGCACGCTCTTGCCAGATTCCTAAGGCAGGGCTAACGACACGAAATTTGCATATCGAATCCCAACATTACTCACTCCCATGGTTCGCATATCATCGAGTAAAAAAAGGAAAATGAATGAATTTTACTTACTGTGACAGTGACGTGTTCTAAAGTAACCACCTCTCCCACGTTGTCTTTAGACACTGGTAAAGAAAAGAAATAGAAGTGTTAGTTTTAGTTTACGCTAACATCACAGGAAGCATAGCGAGAACCACTTGGATTGAGTTGTTTCTAGCGGCAGAGTTTCAACAATGTTTTACTAAAGAAACAATTTAACTGGTGAACATACCGTAGTACTTTTCTATCAGTTGATTGGTTGATGTCGGGATCTGTTTTCCAACATGAATAATGGGTGTTGACCAAGATGTCATCCAGGGCACTGCCTTCCATACCTGAAAAAAAATAAATATCGCTTCGTTGAAAACAAAGCTCTGATAAACTTACTTTCAGTAAAACGCTACCAGATGTATCACTTTATATATTTTACCGCGCTTGATTAGCTAACGTTGAAGAGCGCCGGACTTCCGTGCAGGAGGTCGAGGGTTCAAGTCCCAGACCGGACCAACACACACGGACTTAAAATAAGCGAGGAGAATGTGCTGCCTTTGCTTTTACATCGGCAAACAGTTTGACATTCTCGTCTTCACGGATAAGGACGATAAGTCGTAGACCCCGTCTCCTGTCTCTTCTCGCTACTGGCTAACAGGGGACATTAAAGAACCCACACACTTCTTACAAAGAGCACGGAACATAGCCCCCGGTGTTGTGGTCTGACCTTGTCATAGTTTATACAGGCCCCCCATTTAAACCAGCTCTGAGCGGAACTGGGCCAGCCTGTCTAAATATCGCAAAACACAAACACAGATACAAATTTTTCAGATTTTAATCTTAATGAATCGCCTATCCTTGATGAGAGGGCTTGTCCTGTTGATAGTGAATGATGTACCTCCTGAATACCTTCCCGTGATTAACGAGCTCTACTTCATGGCACAGAAACACATTTCACTACCAACCCTTCATTCGACAGATCTACACTTTTACAATAAAGATAAATACGTGAATACCTTAGCTGTGTTAACCAGTCGCCAAGAGTCCAGAAGACCGAATCCATACTTGTGGCTATGGTGATACTTGGCTCCATTTGTATAATAATCACTGTCGTCCACATCGTGCTAAACACGTAAATATAACCATTACAAAAAAAAACAATTCGATAAAAGAGCTATAAGAGGCTAGCCTTTAAGTCTGCGACCCGACACTCAACCACTGTCCGGGAAAAAAGCCCTCCCTTCTTGGCCCGAAGGGATGTCGTTTTGGATGGCGAACCTCGTTGACGGCCATATAAACTTTTACCTTACAGTTGTACAAGACACTCACGACTCAGTAGAACGTTAACGCAACAGAAAACCAAGGGGCTTAGATTCGATAAACTAAGGGGACATTACACCCACTTCTCGCAAAGAGAAGTGTGAAGAAGATATAACATTCCCCCGCCGTTCCATTAAAAAGATTCTATTGAAAAATAGCGAGACTTGAATTCCTTATAAAGATTTTACGCGCTTCTCTTTCTAGAATTACTGGTGAGGATCAACTCGTCACAAAGGGGTTCGTTATACCGTCCACAAAATGGCAGTTTTCGGTGAGATAAATAATCAACCAAACATTAAAATTCCTTTATACCTTGACAGCAGTAATGGCAATAATATGTTGGACATCTCTCCATGACAAACATGGTCTACAAAAAGAACAATCCTGGTCAATGATTCGATTATTTCAAACAGCAGAATTCCGATCAAAACCTCACCTAATTCTACACAAAAATCTCAATCGCGTGATAAACGTCCCAGTAAATACGCCCATCTACAAGTGAGCTTAGCCCCCTCCGAAAATATTTATTTTCTTTCATTTGAATTCACCTTACAATCCTCCTCGTCCCCTCCCCTCTCCCCCTGCAATGTAAGCCTCTCAAAGCCCCTATTGAGACAGCATAGGTTCAGGGCTTCTATCGAAAGTTTTTTGAGCATTATCATGGGGGTATTTGCTGTTTGTTGTTCTTACCTTGCTTGTAACATGAGGGCAATCATTCCAGCCGCTAAGGGCGCCGCAGCCGAGGTTCCCGTATGTTTGTCTGTGCAACCCGTGCCAGTCCCTAAGCGCCAATCAGTTGTCACCTAGCAAGGCAGCATCAAATATATAGTCACCAAAAGGAATAACTACTGCGCGACACTACCCGCGGGAATCCCGAAGACACGGGCAAAACAACAAGTATAAAACGTTTTTTTTTTTCATTGAAAAGAACTTCAACAAATCGCATTTCGCAAAAGTGGCCATAAGATGAAGCTCAAATACCTTACAGTAGGTAAAAATGTACCTCCGGCCTGGGTAGCAATCTGCATTGTTTTGTTTTGTTTTTTTTGTTGTTTTTTTTGGAAGGGGGGAAGGGAGGGATACCAGAGTTTGCAATCACGTTCTGAAGGAAAGAACAGTTTATAGGCTTTGCATAAACGCCATACATGTGGCTTGCACAGCAGCCTGTTGAGTCATACGGGAATCTTGCGAAAAGTATCCTTATCCCTTTGCCCCAGCACAACAGCATAATGACACCACTTTGTTGTAGACAGGGTTTGCATACGTATCTAAACACTTACTATGTTCCTCTGCATGCCTTGTCCACTGCTGTAAGTGACTGCCAACATGGCAGCACAGTGTTCTGCATAATATGGCATATCTCCTAGCTCGTCCACAGCACCTACAATTAAATCATTGACAGAATTTTTAATAATGAGACAACTGCGCAATTGGTCATGATTTGCTGTGCCACATTGACGACGCGTAGTTAACGTAATCTTCTCCTCTTTGTTCCACGCTCTTCGCAAGACAAAAAAAACCTTGCTTAATGAAGAAGGCTATCCTTTGAGGCTATGAGCGATCCCAATTAACCAGCTTCGCGATAAGCTGCTCCAATTTACCAGCTTCACGATAAGCTGTCCCCATTTACCAGCTTTGCAGGTGAAAGCGAGTCAATGTTTTCAAAAGCCTCCATTTCCACTTGTCCACACAAGAGACAGAGATTATTAAAAACGAAGCGTTTTCAAAATGTTCAAATTTCGAAACCGTTCACGAAAGGCTCCGCGTTTCTGGGCGCTTTAGTGTGAAAGATAGTCAGACAAAGATACATAAAAATTATGTGGATAGAGCTTCATCTGTGCACAAACCTATTGTAACAGTGTAAATGGAGTTGGCATATCCATCAAAGTTACAGTTGTCTTTGAAATGTCCTCCGTTGCCAGATGCCACAACAAAAATACTGCCGTAACCTTTCCTACCAGCTAAAACACCATGAGCGAGAGCAGCCTATGAGGAAAACAAAAACAAAACGTAATTACTCAATATGGTATGTGTTATCATAATGATAATTATAGAGCAATAGGAATAAGGGATATGTAAAGCATGAGATGGAAAAGGACTTGACTTAATAGGGAAAGATATTTTTTTCCGTAGAGCACGGGAGTACGAACTTCATATATTTTTATTATTTCTCAATTATACTTAAGCACATTGGTTTACATACCTGTGCCAATTGATGAGGTCCATCAACAGTTTTTCCATTATCATCAGGCCCCCAACTGCGAATAAATGAATTTCAGTAACTTGATAGGTGCTTAAAGAAACGATATAAACTGAACATAAAGAGGAACATTTCCAGCCAGCACTTTGCCTGTCTAAAACTTGGAGACTGTAAGTGTATTTTTCTCTCCTCTTACGAAAAGCTTATAGAGTTTAAAATCTTTGTTTTTAGTTATTTTTCCACATACCTGCAGCTGTAGATGTCATTGATGTGCATCTTACTGTTGAATGCCATGGCCTCAAGGCTGTCCGTCATTGGACCGTCAAGAATTCGTACACCTACCATTGGTCAAGAAATTAATCAGATTTGTCAGAAAGAACTAAATTTGGTGATGAAGTGAATTTGTGGAGAGCTCAATTTACTCTCAGATTACCACCCTCTTACCAGCTGTCTTTTAGCAAAACTGATTATTCAACATGGAAAGGAAAGAACAAAAACTTATCTTGTAAGACTTATTTGGCAATAAAGCCATCAAATTGTTTTGTAGTGTGCTACTTACAAGCTACAAAAGACTGCTATTTATTTACTATTTAGACAAAACGGAATAACTCAGTTCCAAGGCTGAATTGCTCACCCATGCTTTTTCCAGACCAAAGTTATCCTTACTCAAACATTTGAACTTTTTGTTGACAGACTGACTAACTGAAAAATTGTAGTTTCAATCCATATCACTTAAATTTAATTAGGGCTAATTCACCAAAGGAATCCCACTCAATTTCTCTCTGAATCATTTGCTAAATCCCAATATTCAATCTGTGTTCTTCTTACAGAAAAACAGAGAAAGAAAATGATCATGCAATCCTTGCAGAGTCTTAAAAGTCTATTCACAGTTTCAAAATTAACTCATTAGAATGTGAGGTCTTGAAAAAAAGGACCATAATGTGCATTAGATTGTAATAATAACCAGTAAAAATGAGCCACAAAATTTTTAAATGGGTGAAAAAGACAGACAAGAAGCCCTCCAGAAAACAAAAAGAATTCAAGCAGAGGCTGATTGATTGTCAGTGGTACAGGGTATTCTGATTTCATTGTAATTGACTCTAAATTTTTTAACTAGATCATCAAGTGATCTTCTAGTTATTACCTGATACTTTTGCCCCATAAGCAACACCTACAGCACAGTATGTGTTCGGCACAGCAGCAATCTCACCAGCACACCTGCCACAAAAGTTAGGAATTTTGAATTTTATATTTGATCGGTGGATAGATGAATTTTAGTATGATAGCACCTAGCCTTGACTTAAGCTGCAAAAGACAAGATGTAAGATGATTCCAAACCTTTATTTTATCTTTAAATTATCAACCAGTATCATATCAATACATTTTAAATTATTACACACTTACACGTAATTATTTATGGAAAAACTCTCACCCATCTAAAAGCCTTGCTAACCCACTTGAATTATAAGGGTAACTAGCTGTAATACATGGTTCATTCTCATGAAAACTGTCTTGAACAAAATCAAGGTACAGTGAACTCAATGGGTGCTATTAACCCTTTCCACCCTAACATCAGTAAACATAATTCTCCACAAAAGCCTCACTAACCCTTTTTAATTATAAGAGTAACTGGCTGTAATACGTGGTTCATTCTCATGAAAACTGTCTTGAACAACATCAAGGTACATTGAACTCAGTGCTATTAACCCTTTCCACCCTAACATCAGTAAACATAATTCTCCACAAAAGCCTCACTAACCCTCTTTAATTATAAGGGTAACTGGCTGTAATACGTGGTTCATTCTCATGAAAACTGTGTTGAACAACATCAAGGTACAGTGAACTCAATGGGTGCTATTAACCCTTTCCACCTTAACATCAGTAAACATAATTCTCCACAAAAGCCTCACTAACCCTCTTTAATTATAAGGGTTACTGGCTGTAATACATGGTTCATTCTCATGAAAACTGCCTTGAACAAAATCAAGGTACAGTGAACTCAATGGGTACTATTAACCCTTTCCACCCTAACATCAGTAAACATAATTCTCCACAAAAGCCTCACTAACCCTCTTTAATTATAAGGGTAACTGGCTGTAATACGTGATTCATTCTCATGAAAACTGTCTTGAACAACATCAAGGTACATTGAACTCAGTGGGTGCTATTAACCCTTTCCACCCTAACATCAGTACATGTAATTATCCACACAGTTCCCTATACATTCCCTAAGGGGCTGATGAGGAGAATTTGTTTCATAATCCAGAACTTCTCTCATTGGTGACCATTTCCTTTATTCTCATTAACTTATGTGTGATTTGGAGCTGACATTGTAGGGAGAAATTAGATGCTGGTCTGGACCAAACAACTGCAGTGTTCTCATCATTGTTTGGACTCAATAATCACCTACGGCTGTACACTGCATACCTGCTTGTCAAAACATTATTCTGTGACTATCAATTAATTAATTATAATTATTAAATAATGATTATCAACAAGAACTGAGATTGCTCTGTTTGATACTCAAGACTTTAAATTACTAAAAGTAGGCTGCACTATCGTAACTGCTTTATTTATCTGTACTTCTAGCCAAAAGAAGTTTAATTTCCTATATTTAATTTGTTAATTTTTATTTTATGCATGTGTCAACTTATCAATGACATCATCATGGCAATATTTATTCTAGTCTACCTGGTTCCATGATGATTTAAGCCAGCCTCATCTGCTCTTGGCATTGGATCATCATCATTGGAGTTGATATCCCAGCTGCCTTCTGAACTCTGTATCAAGGTGTACAACACAACTTTAACCACTTTTTAATTTAATTCTTATTCATAATTAAATTCTCTCAAAACTCATTAAGAAATAATTTGATTTATGACACATTTGGTGGAAACAAACTTCAATTAGCCTTAATTTTTGTTTTTATGGATGATAGATCATGATGAAATGCTGGTGCAATCAAAACTATTTATCAACAACTTTTTAAAAATTAAATTTAAATTTGCACTCTATGCATTTTCCCAATAAGAGTGAATATATGCATAATACAAGAGAAAACATTATTTTACAGTAAAAAGAGTATAGGCGACAGAAGCTTCTGAAGCTTAGAAATTTTTAGTTTACTCACAATTTGCAATTTATACATGATGAACTATGGTTATCTTAAAGGCATTAAGTTTAATATTCAGGTCACTGAACACCAAGGTATTTTTTTAAGGGATTGGTTGAAAGCAATATTATTTGGTAAAATACATATATTGATGTTAAGAAGAAGGACATTCCAGATCTTAACAACCTTGTAAATAAGAATTAAAGAGTTGTGTGTTATTAAAAGACTGATTCCGATGAGTGTGGAATATCTAGTTATTTCAACAACAGAGAATTCACACATAAAGGAATTGAGAGCCTCAGGGTATATAAGCATCTTCAATACTCACATAATTGTCAAGAATATCAGGATTGGTCCATTCCACACCTTAAAAACAAGTGGATAACACCAAATGAATAGTAACAGTAAACTGTATGTAGTGTAAAGTTGAATATTTTCAATTTTATAAATCACCACTAATATTCCTCCAAAGTATTTCCAATCATGATTACTCACCATCATCAATAACAGATACAACTATTCCACGTCCTGTGATGTTATTCTCCCAGACACCAGTAACATTGATATCATGTCCTATGAATCGTAAATTGTCCTGCCATAAAAAAGTCAGATATGTTAAAATTAAAGTTTATATTTCTACTATGTCAAACTGTGCAAGGTAGATAAAGGAAATAATGGATCCCAGAAAATTTTCATTTTATCTAAAAAATTCAAAAGTCTATGCACTATGTCTGAATTTGGAGTATTTTAAGTAATTTCTAGTGTTTCTTTATACTCAAGCTCATATTGTGTAAAATTGGTATTATTTTCTGAAAGTACATAACAATATGCAACTCTCATTACTCTTAGATTCAGCAAACTTTCATACATGTATCACTACTTTGGAGGAGCCTAATTTTGGTGAGTAATTTTGACCAAGCAGTGGCCATGGTCAATATAGCATGTATTGCATTTTATCAATTTGGGTCTGTAGTGACAGTTATTGGTATAGAGAAATATCGTAAAGGCGTTTCTATACTTAGCTGCTCATTATCCAAGACACCCTTTCAATAAATAACAAAGTTCAATATTGAGATAAGTCCTTGACCTTTAATTTGAAAGTAGCTAAATCTAATGAACACTCGACGGACAAAAGAAAAATTTCTACTTTCAGAGAAAACCTGCATCAAGTTAACCCTATCATAAGGCATTAAGATAACGACTATCAAAAAGATGTTAGTTTAACCTTTCAAATATATTGTTTTTAGAAAGCTTCTTGCGATAATCTAAAATCTATTTCAAATAAATTATTAATTAGGTCTAATCGACTCTTACCAAGTGCCATTGGCTTGGAAAATACTGATCCTTAAATTGTAGGCTTCGCTTATAACGTATTCGAACTACTTCTTGTCTTGACCACTCGATACTTGGATGTTTGGCTAAAAGTTCCGTAATGCTATTCTGCATTTTTCCTAGAACGTGTTCTTTGATTCCGCTTTGATTGAAGAAAGTATTATTATGTATGTACAGGTAATGTCCTTTGAGACCCCCAATTTGCCCGCGATTTACGAGGCCTGCCTCGTCCGCGATGCGGTCTGCTAGCGCATGGAGATCAGATAAATTAGAAAAATGAACCAGTGGTATTCGAATGGCCCACGATGAAGAATAATCCATTGAGTTTGTCGTTCTGTTGTGTACGATTCCATTATTGCTATAACATCCACAAATCAATAGAACAAAAACACGCCAATAAAAAGCCATAAATAGCCGCCATCCTAGCAGCTTAATGGGCATAACAAGTAACTAAGAGGCTACATGAAACATTCGCCAGCATTTCAACCAAGACCACGAAGACAGGAAAGGAGAAATCTAGAGAAATTGTGGCGATTCCCCTTTCCTTTTTCCGCCATTAATGTGTCTGCAGGTAACCAAGCCTGCCTTTGTCTGAAGATAACCGGAAGTCATTTGAAACATTTCAAAACATCTGCCCCCGCACAGACTCTTGGGAGAGAGACTACAGTTCCAGTCTCACTCGTGTCAAGCCAATATGGCGGATGCTTAAGTAAAGAAGAAATGAGACAACTTTTTCGCCGATTTTCATCATATATTGCCATGAGTGCCTATGAAGTCAAACACAATGTGAAGGGTCAGGAATTTTACATTGCTTTAGAGAAAGGTTTGTGAATCCCTAGGAAGTGTATACCATACTCTCTTGGTATTTGTGCCTTTTGCCTAAACATGCAGGCCGTCCTACTAAAGCTTAATTTCCTTATATCTGTCGAAAATATATATGAATAAATAAATAAATAAATGAAGAAAGAGAGAGATACATATGATCACAAGTTTATCTAACCCATGATATGTTGCCTAAAACATTCATCATTAGCCAAAATTTCAACCCCTAAGCTGTAGGCCCATCCCAGGGTGATTTGTTCTTGTATACAGAACCTCACCCCCGCCCCAGCCTTTATCGCACCCCATGATTACGGACTTGGTTGCGACGTGAACATGTCGCGCCAAAAATCTGAAGTGTAGGTTTTGAAATGTTTGTAATTTTTGTCAGGAATACTTGGCGTATTGAACCATTTCTTTGGCTTATGCATAAGATGCACCCGCGTGCATGGAGCAGAAAAATTGTGGAAAATTCCCAACTCCTTATTTAATTAAAGAACAATCCACACACTTTTGTCGGAAAGGCCCTTGAAAGACTATTGGTGAAAATTGATTTTTACCCTTTACTACTAATGGCACAGGTGTTCAAAACTGTCTTCAGTCTTAACAAAAATAGCGAGACATCGTCAAGGAAAATGTCGCCACATATCGTAAATGCCCCTGGGAGCAAAGGTTTTTGGCAAAGAACTGACATATTTCACATAAAATTGTTATAAATATCTGTCAATTCCCTAGGTTTCCTTGAGGTTAGACCTAGCAGCCCTGTGATGGAAAAATGCAAAATTTTTTTAAACCTATTTTTATTAACAATTCATGTTCAAGAACCCCTCTTCCACCACCCCTCTTTAAATGCTTTATTATCTTTTACATGCACTTAGGTAAGGCTGTACTACAGTATGAAAATGAAGGAAATAATACCATGAATATGTACCACACAATGGTACCATCTGAGTACAGAGGAAAAGGCATTGCTGGGCACCTTGCCAAGGTCAGTGGTTGCTAATTAATAAGCGGAAATTTATTTTTAAGTTACCAGTTCAAATAAGACTACTAGAATCTGGTACAGGTTCGACTTGAACCTCAGGACTGGCAAGGGTTGAAGTCTGCTCACAAGTAAAGTGGTTCCCCCTCTCCTCTCACTAGCACTTAATCTGGTTTCCATGGCATGAAGGGGCACAGCAAGAGTTAACCCTTTAACTCCCATGAGTGACCAAGACAGAATTTCTCCTTACTATATCTATACAATATCATGCAGGCAAGTGATGAGATTAAAAGGAAAATATCAATTATGAGATTACTAATTGATTCAATACCAAATTCTCCAAACTAACATGATGAGAATCGTTTGGTAGACAGTAAGGAGAATTACCAATGAGATCTTGGGAGTTAAAGGGTTAAGGGTCTTGCCTGTGAACACATTTTGATATGGGTCCTGGTCATGGCTGTAGTCTAGTACAGTGGTTGCTAACACCCCCTGCATCTTCCATTAACGAACAGACTTGATGTTTTGCCTTTGCATTCTTCTTTTGAATTTGCATTTGACTGGTCTTGAAGAGTAAGGTAGCCCATGTTTAAGCATTTACATTTAAAAGTCAAACAGCTTCTTCTAGCCTTATACTGGTAATTATTGATTCCACTCAGCTGAGTTCCTGGTCTCATTTCCCAGCTCTTCTTAAGAGTGTCCCACAGCATTATGTGACATCCTAAAGAATAGCTACAAAGGAGACCACTTGGGCCAACAAATTGCATATTTTTAAACCTTCAATTTCAGTTTGAAGGCATGTCACAGTGATTATATTTTACATGCAACTTCGAAATAGGATTTACTTTTATTTCTTTTTCTATTTTCCATTAGGCAGCATTTGATTATGCAGTGGGTGAAGATTTCAAGATGAGGCTAACATGCACATATTTGCAGAAATATGTAAAAGACAACCCGTTACCTGAGTATACATCGCGTGTTGTTTGATAGATTCAACATTTCACTCAGAGGGAATAACAATGAAGTAACATGTATACTATAATGGTAATTGATCCATCTAAGACTGCAAAGTGTAATTTCTATCAGAAGATGGCTGTTGAACTCACTAAGACATAGTAAAAGCTACTGGCCATTTTAACAATTTTTAAAAAAAATTTTATCAAGAATTTCTACATTTTAATGAACCAAACATGCATTCATGCAACTGTCCTATTTATTTCAAAATTCAGCTCAAAGTGTCCTAGCTGTCAGATACAATGTTTTTTATCTTAATTAAAGCCATAGACACTCTTGTAGTGAATCAATTGTCAATAAAACTGATTTAAATATCATGTTCATGTTGTGTGTTGATGGTATACAATATGAATACTCTTGCAAATTCCCATCTCTTTTTCTTAAATTATACAGTGTTGTCACAAGTAATATGGTTTTACTAATAGAGAATTCATAATTACTATCATTATTATTATTATTCTCAAAATAAGAACTCTTTTGGTACAATATATTTTTGACTCAAACTGATAAGCTTTAACATTCAGTACACATAGAGACCATAATTCAAATGGAAACAACTGAATGTAAATCTCAAAGTACTGCATAAGAAAACAGGGCTAGGAAAGAAAACCAATAAGTAGACATGTGCCATTCTTCATTAAGCATGTGGAAATCTGGCTATGCCATTTCCATAAATTGTTATACCTATGTCTAAAAGGACAACTGAGATATTAAGTGGCTCCCAATGATCAAGAAGTGTTTCAGATGAAAGTATGAAAATTATATGGTGACATTTTCAGTTGGAACTGAAAGGAACTTTTTGTGTGGTAACACAGCCTGATATCCAATCACTTGAGAGGAAGAGGAGGAGGTATTCTTTATCTTCCCTAGTGTTTGGATGGAACCACTAAGCACCTAAAAAAATTCCTCTATTTTTTTTAAGTAACCCCTTCTCACACACATGCCCAATAGCATAAAACCTTGAGTTGCTGTACTTCCTAATTCTTCAACAATAATGCAAATGACAGTATCTGCCATTAATATTGTATCTACGAGACATCCTTTACTTTGACATACGTTCATAAAACATGTTACCAACCTTTATATCAACAAAGTAAATTGAAAAGACATATCCTTTAAACAGCTTCTTTGCTCTTGCTGTTGTCTTCTTTTTTTCAGTTTTTGATACTTAATACTGTACAATAAGTCTGATTATGTAATTACAAGCTGTCAGAACTGCCTCAGTAGTAACCCATCCTTGATGTAATTCTTATTAAAACAAATTCCTGCCTATATATTTGTACTAATTATTTTCTTAAATGTTATGAGAGGTACTTAAATATTGAATAAATCTGAGAAAGAATCCAATGAAATGTGATATGAATTTCTGGCAAGAAATCCTAAACACATGCTTTTTAAACTTTTTTCCACTAGATTTAGATGTTTCACTACAAGTAACTACAAACCTCTTCAATTTAAACAAATAATACACTTGATACCTTAGTTATAGTGGGGGTGCACTTTAATCAGCCAAAAATAAAAACTAGACTGCAGAGACATTATCAGTAATGGCTGGTTAACATTGCTCTGGTGCCTCTGATAGAATCTTGCTCTAACATCATCTCTTGGGATTATATATCATGCATGACCCCTTTTGAGTTGACAACTACCTTGGAAAAAACTACACTTGAATTTGCAGGGGTGGAGGGGAGGGGGATTTAGCAATTAATGCAGTAAAGGAGATAACCCTTAGATTGCCAATAAATAATCCCAACCAGTTGCCATGGTCAAAGTGGAATGTGAATTGGAAAGCTCCAGATTGTTTATAATAAATCTGAAGAGGTGACTTATCAGCATTGTTGCCTCCATGCAAGAGAAAAAGAGGAAAAACTAAAGACCAAGAAAAAAAAAACAGGACAAGCTGAGTGTGAGCAGAGAAGGCATGATGACTGCATCACTGCCAAAGTAGATGGACTTGCATATTATTTGGTGCAACCACAGTTGGCCATGGTCTTTTTGTGTTGTGGGTAATCACATGATTGCAGTCTTATCCCAGCATCTATTTTATCCCAACCATCCTCATCACCATCTATTACCTACAGTTTTCAGAGAAACAAAGTTGTTGTTCAATATAACGTTATAGACACAGAGCTCACTTTAACACTTAATGTAAAATGGTAGTAAGAACTCAAGAAAATGCTTTTGGTGAATTTTTAATCTTACCATATCTGGGTCATTTGCATACTTGACGTTTTTAGCAAGTTCCTGGAAAACCTATCAAAAGAAAAGAGTGATACATAATAAGTAAACATTAAATATTAAATACAAAACTAGACACAGAGTATATGTAGGGTACATTGTCATCACCTACATGCTTGGACAATTGTAAAATTATCAGAAAAAATGATTAATTTAAGATAGATCTGTCATTGATTACTGTATAGTATTGACTGAAAATGTGCAGACAAAGCAAACTTGACAAGAATACTACTCATAACTCTCCAGTAGAAAAAAAAAAACAAATGTAGCCTTGCTGTGAAATAAAACATAACGGATTGGTGATAAGGAACAAATAAAATTAACTGCTTTAGTTCACCTCTTGGACATTCTTTTGTGTTTTTGCACTTGTTTCAAAGAACTTCAACCCAAACTGTCTTGCAAGCTGTTCACAAAAAAAATTGCAATTTATATCATTTGCTTCAGGAAAGGCTCAATTTACCCCATTATCTTGAGTGTGGTCATTGTTCCAAACATGTCTTTGAGGAGGAAGTATCAACTCATTTCCTAAACAATGGCTGGTTATTGAACTTATCTTCAGGATACCATAGAAATTTTTTATTATCACGCGTGTAGAAACTATACCATAAAGGATGTGCAGTTTTTGAATGATTTTGGTGGTACTTGAGGTGACCCTGATTATTGTCAAAGCCTTGGATTCTACACCACTTGTGTCCTGCTTAATTCTCTTGATATTTTGCATACTCTGCACATGTATTTCAACACATACACAGCAGGACTAATGTTAGATAAGATGTTGTTTCTGTGGTTGTTTTTCTCCAGAGGACTATGTCCTTTTTCCTTTTGCTGATATTACTGAAGTAGAATGCTATCTTCTACCTTTTATACACCCACTCTGAATACCCATCTGCCAATCTGACTACAAAGACTTGAATATAGAGTACACCTGGGTAAGTTGGAACTTTTATGTAAAGTAGCTGTATAGTATTTTTAAAATTGGCCAATCAAAAAATTAAAAAAAAAAAAACAATGTTGTTTGACCTCCTTTCCAGTTTGAGTGTCCACTTCCCAGCTTTTTCTGTCATAATCACACTTGTTCCCCACAAGTATCACTTCTTCATACATCAGGTTATGCTAAAAACAAACATTTACAATTCATGCAAAATGCAACTTATAGAAATTTGGAAACACATCATTTCTGCCTGTTAAGCGTGTTAGATAGTGCAGTTCGGCCCATGTTAGACCATATCCTTTCATTCTTGTACAATTAAAAAATATACATGTATAGGTATGTAAAAAATGTGCATAATCTAGATAAATTTCTATGAAATGAGTAGAACATTCTCTTCTAATTCTATACATTTCCTTGTAAATTGGTGCTTATCAAGTTATTATATTGTCATTTATATTATGATATAACACTTTCAACCTGATATAATCTTAATATTGTTACTCTTCTCGTCACATTCTTTTTAAGATAATCATGAATGCAGTAAGTTATTACTTAATCAGTTCTGAGAATTAAAGGGTTTAACTACATCAAAATGATCATGTGTTAGTAATTTTCTGTGCTTTTAAATCAAGGATCAAAAATACAGTTAATTAAAATCTTAAGACCAAATTAACATTCTATACAGCATCAGTCTGATAGTCAATTACAAAATCATACATACCTTATTCATTGTCTTTATCCAGTACTGAAGTTGATCAAATGAATGAGCATTTGTAATGTCATAAACTAACAATATACCCTGTAAATTTTGAAAAAACAAAACATATGCAATCATACATTAACCAGGTACATGATGTTAAATGTTCACATGTTAAAATCACGACTTAATCAGTGACATGTCTTCACTCAAACCATAAGAGCTCAGGAAATCACCAACTAAAATTGCCTCACTTTCTGGCAAAAAAGAATATGGAATTTCATTTTCATCGCAACTTATCATTTTATTAAGATCAACACCTTTAGAATCATATTGAATTTGTGCAGTGTTCAAAACAGAAAATACTATTGCATAGAAGCATTCATGAAACCCTAATTCGCTATTATCTTTGCTGGAAAAATTTATGACCATTTGGTAAATTTCTCATTATAATTGGTAGTTTGGTTTACATTCTTGTCTTTCATGGCTGTTAACACATTTTCACAATGAAAATATGTGAACAGTGGGCAATCAATTTTCTGTCTCTGTCAACTCTTGCACATTCAATCATGCAGGGTACAATATGAAAAAAAAACTGTCTCAAATGTGATTAGAACAAGCAAATTTGGATAAAAAGTGATGATGATATACAGACCTCACTATAGTCTATATATATACCACCTCACTGGTCACAATTCTCCCCAAGCATTGCAAAAGCCTCTGTTACTTTAACAAGTACTCAAATAGAAAGCACTTAACTCACCTTTGTACCCCTAAAGTGCATGGAAGTCAGAGTTCTAAATCTTTCTTGACCCGCTGTATCCCTGATGGACAACAATTAATATTCACACAAAGAAGGAGTAATGAATATTCACTTAATTCTATTTTTTCTTCTCTTTTTCTTTTCCCTTGTATTTAAGTAAATCAATCTATTGCCATCACAATGGAAATGTTTGCAGAACCTTAGTGATTAACATTTAATCACCAGCCCAACAACAAATTATACCATCCTTAAATTCAAAACAACAAGTGAGGTTTA
This sequence comes from Pocillopora damicornis, assembly GCF_964200805.1. Taxonomy (NCBI): domain Eukaryota; kingdom Metazoa; phylum Cnidaria; class Anthozoa; order Scleractinia; family Pocilloporidae; genus Pocillopora; species Pocillopora damicornis. Next base: position 11,354,985 of record NC_142671.1, read on the forward strand.
CAAACCAAATCTGCAAGCGAACACGGACTCCATCCACATTCGTAACCACTGTTACAAAATCAATTCCTATTGAAAAATAATAATAAATTATTTATTGCAGTTAAGTATTAATTTGAATTTTTAAATAGCATTACTCCGTTCAACACACTTGTTATAAAACCAAGTCATTATTTCAGAATACTTTCATAAAAACTAAACTTAAGAAGTTAAATCCAACTCACTCAAGCCATCAATACCCCTTACAAATAAAAGCTTATTACAAAGACCTTCTAACAGAGTGAAGAAACTAAGCTATCATCCCATTCTACACAATAACACACACACCAAACTTGTTATGACATGTATTCATTACAGACTGAAATAGATGAACTCAGAACCAACTCACCAATTGTTGGCAGAAGAGCTGCCCTGAAAGATTCGTTTGGTTTAGAATAGCATTTTATCAATGATGTTTTCCCAACAGCTGACTCCCCAATGATTAAAATTTTGTAAGTAACATCGTAATCTTTTTCCCGTAATGACATAATTCATGTTACATCTACAGCTGCAAAATCCTTCATGTCTTACTAAACAGGTATTCAGCACAAACTGAGAATCTCTCTTTGGAGCATGATCTATGAAAAAAAAATACATCCACCTTATCAGCAAAACCGTCTTCCCTTTATAAATACTATCTCACCTTTCCCTTGTCTAATATTGGAATGATCACTTAAACTTCTCCTTTAAAAATCACTACATTGGTTAAGAAAGTGAAAACAAAACAACAGTTATTGTACAATGTAGCACTGAACACAAATTGATTTTGCTAGACAGTTAATGAAGACAACTTTCTCAAATTCTTTTTCAAAAAGTGATGAAGAAAAGATGGAATTGTCATCCAAAATTAAATGAAATAAATTATATTTTTACCAATGGATGAAAAACCAGTAGGTAAATGATCCTTTCATGTGACTGCACTTCAGGAAATTGCAGAAACAAAACCTGAAAACCTAAGGTTCTGATATTATTCAACCTCATGCCTCCAAGAAAGTACTTGGGGATTACTACCACCTAGCTACATAGCCACATGCTAGGAGCCAAGCAAATCTGAGTTGGTTTTTCTCTTCCACCAAGAATATGATCACAATTCGATGAAATAAATCACATTTAACCTACTAAAATTTGCCTTACTTCCCAATTAATTTCCTGAGGTTTATGAAATAATTATCTCATACATTCTGATATTAACCTCGAGTGGAACAAAGACCAGTGCAGGAAATCGTTAACATCACCTACTAATCTTTCAATCTTGCACATCACGTGTGTTAAGTCACTCGTCAATCTCGTGATTTACCAATGTATCAATATACCATATGCACGGATCACAAGGTGAGCATAATTCAGATACGTTTAAGCAATATTGCATTACAGTCTGATCAATTATTAGTAACATTGATTTTGATGATCGATTGGATGCAAAGCGACCAAATGAAGTCACGCGCTAATCGCAGCATAAGTTGATCAAGGAATGAAACCAGTCTATGCACAGTGTGACATTCCAATACCAGGAAAATAGAAAACTACAGAAGTAATTAACATAGCAGACCGAACGTGTGGAACATTATGGGAACTTCTGGATTTTCCAAGAGAAACTATCGAATATCTCCCAGTATCATTACTGCTATAATTCGATTCTAATAAGATTCTGGAAGGTTATGGCTACTTCATGGAATAAATCTATCATCAAATCTTACTTATTAAGCAGAAATAAATGAAAGAGGAGTTAAGATTTGCAAAATGATCAATTAAAGGGATATTTCCGTCTATCGCCTCACCTTGAACAGTAACTGCGAGAGTCCAATATCCCAGAATCCATCGTGAAATGCTAGTTCCAGTGTCTCTCTAGTAAGCAGTAATCACGATCAAAACCAACGAAAGACTTGTCAGAAACGCGTGTACAACTGCTGAAGATGCCCGCAAAACCTACAGTGAAACACAAAATTGCATTGGTTGGAGATAGTGGGGTTGGAAAGTCCAAGATTTTGTCATCCTATCTAGGAGAACGCTTCAATCCCCTCTATGTACAAACTCGAGGTAAGATGCATTGAATGCTGATTGAGTTTTCGTCGCAGTAGTGTTCTTGTCTGCCCAGATTACAATATTCATGAAAATGCCAGTTTTGTCAGTGATGGTTGTAAAAATGCTGAAAATTCCTTTTTACTCCCGCAGAAAGAGAAACAAAGAATACTGTTGTAAACTTTGGGAGAAGAGTTGTAGAACTTCAAATATGGTAAGAGTTCAATTCTATTTTCATGAATTTACGGAAGTCGGACTTTTTCAACGTTGCATGTTCACCTTTCTCTCTCCAAAATATTGCGGTGCAAAATCAGAACCACCTTTTACCTAGCGTCATGTTTAACTTATACTAGCGCCACAATGAGCATCTATGATCATTACAAATTTTTTGAGGCAGCTAGATGTCGCTTCTGTTGGAAAAAAGGAACTTCATTTCAAAAGCGTAAAAGTGTACAAATTTTACGTATTTTTTCAACGTTTACGTCTACAATTTCAAATTGTCTTGTAAGTTTGAGTGTTTAGATGACGTATCGTGGTAATATTACTTTCTAAGATAGCGGTCAATTTACATTGGACCTTCAGCACAGGAGTTACTACATCACGGGCGACGAGCGGGTGAAGGCGAAAATGGCGAAATACGAGTGGTCAGCGGGGAAACAAATTTAATAACTCTTGTCGTCTTGCAAAGCCAAAATGTTAACAGTATTCTTCGCTAAATAAAATGTTAGGCAATTTTTCAAAAGTGTTGATGGCACATATATCTTTTACTGCTGTATTAAATAATGGAGGCATCGGAAAAGGCATTGGTGGCATTCGGAAAAGCACCAAGAGGAATTTATATTTACGTAACTTGCAAAAAACAATCGTGTTATAAAGCCAAAATGTTACCAGGTTATACTTCGCTACTTAAAAAGTTAAGCAATTTTCTAAACGCTTTGACTGGAACAATATTTTTACTGCTATATTAACCAACGGAGGCATTGGGAAAGGCATCATTGACACCGGGAAAGGCATCAAGAAGAATGATATTTACAATATGTAACTTGTTGTATGACGAAAAAAAGTATCTTGACTTGTTTAAGGCGTTAATCACAGCTGGTTCGCTTTTCACTTGAATTTTGCAATTGCTGCTTTCGATTCCAGAAAAATGAAAAGCTAAGCAACTCTAAAAAATTTTTGTTCTAGATTTTTATATTTTTAGAGTCATTAATAAGTTTGTATCCACAGCCTCTAGATAAGAAATTTAAAATTTCCATCAGCTGTAGTTCTTTTAGTGTTTATTATATATATTCAATCGCCTCATTTCACGTGAAAAAGGCGTTTAGGAAAACACTGAGCCTCGAGAAACAGCCAAGTCAAGACTAATGTGTTTACCATGCTTACATATTTATAATCAGGGCCACTCATTTAGGAGACCTTTTTTCAAAAGATCCAGAAGTTAAAATAATTCTGTTTTCCATTCAAAGTGTTTTTTTTCCTATTTAATTTAACAAATGAGCTTGGGATGAAAACAACTTTCCAACTGAACAACAAGTGAAATGTTGTACTGGTGTCTCTGTCTCCCCCCCCCCCCCCCCACGTCTCTGCAAAAGGTATATCCAGACACAGGTGGCCCAAGCTCCAGCTGTGAGATGATCATCTTGCGCAATAACAGTCATGGCAGAATTATAAGAGTTTGTATGGGAATATTTATGACTGCCCTAAGGAATTAGATAATACGTCAAATTCTCAAAAAAAATAACTCACCTTAATTCTACAGCGTAACACTTGTTATCTGACCGCTTACTCTGATGAAAAGGACGCATTTTAGCAAGTTGTCCATTTCAAGGTTTTCAACGTTCATAAGAAAAGCCCAAGGCTGAACACTCCATTTCCGAACGCCTGATCTGAGAAGCAAAAAACCCAAGCTCAGAATGACCGGGCAACCACAAATCCGATTGGTCAATCGAAACAATAGCCTCTTGATCGATTTCTTTTGAGGGGACCCGTGGTTCTAAAACAATTTATTTACGATAACTGACAGTATGGTCCCCAGCGAGGCTCAGTTTGAAAAGGAGGTAGGGTTACCAAGCTGGTTTTCAACAGGTGTGTGGCTATCACACCAAATTTTTAAAAAAATCTTTAAAACTAAATTGGTGAGCAGCACTCTGCAAACAGTAGTTGTAAAATTTCTTTATTCTCCAACTCATTTCGTCTAACTGTTGTAGATGTCTTCAGTGAGTTTTACAATTAACACCAACCAACTGTATTTATAAGCCATAATTGGCAGCTACATGGGGGCCAATGACCATAAAGGCTTGGCTGGACCTACAAATAGGAACAGGTGAAGTTATGAAAAATTTGAAAATTTTTTGAGGCAAGGTGGGAGAATTCATTTGGGGACCACGGTTTTGGTTATCTTTTTTCATCATGCACATCATGCAGTGTCTAAAACATAGTAGTTTGCATGGACTAAGTAGGGTAAAGAGCGCCAACAAAACAAATTACAAGAGTAAAAAATTTAGCAGACCAGCAAGTAGAAGAGAATCAACTCTTTGTCAATTCAATCTGGTTCAATAGTCATAAAAAATTGCTGGCTGATTCTTTAATTGAAAAGGAAAGTCAATCGCTAATAACGCATGCATCTAACAGCTCACTGGTCACAATACGACTCCTACTTACCTCAAAATCTGGCCCTTCATCTTGCCTTGTTACGGCAATCCATTCAATCTCAATAAATGGTTCAAAAGAAAGTTGAAGAAAGACAAATTCTCATCGCTTTTATTTCCTTTGTCGTTACTACAGAAATTAACACAGCAATGATCATGGGCCATGCTTGCTTGTAATCTTCACTCAAAACACTGTAATGTAACACAAAACCTATACCTTTTGCTAGTCCAACCTCAATTTGGTGCACTACACAATCCAAGATGGCGCTGTGTGATAAAGGTATATACGGTCGCCATGACATACTGCAACTTGTAGATGGACTATTTGAAAAATAAATGAACACACAACAGAGGGAGGTCTACAATCAACTGAGAGTGCTTATCGGAATATTCAAATAAAGAAAAACTGTTTGTTAAAAATCTCTTTTATTTTTGAAATGTAGCACAATTATAATTACTCTTACTTTTATTATGAATTTCACTGGTGGAGAGCTTGTTTCTCCTTGGTCTTTTGAGGATGATATTGTCTGATTTATTTTATCGTTTGTCTTGGTGTTTTGATGATGATACTGTGTGATTTATTTTATCATTTGTGCACTGAACTGTGGTAAATACAGACACATGGTTCAATGTTTTGTACACTCGTCAACAGCAATATTCGTCTACACAGTGGTCAAAATGCTGTGGACTCACAAATCATAGCCAAGTGAGTTTGCAACAAATTTCCAACCACTGTGACAGAGTGCAACATTACTGCCAATTGTGGTATAAAAAAAAAAGATTTTGATGTTGTTCTTTGCTTTGTTCATTAGGGACACACCTGGTAACGATCTCTTCAGGACAATGACAGCTGCATATGTACAAGAAGATGTTCAGGTAAAGGAGATTAAAAAAAAGAAACCAGTTGACATCAATAATGTACTGTTGAGGACTAGTGTTTAAACAGATACCTCTGGAACAAAAAAGGTGTCTATGGCCTAGGCTGTGGATGGCATTTACCATTTTAGTCAATTTTTGCAAGAGCAGAAAAGTACCTTGTTTTTGGCTGGTTTGAACCCAAGGGTGACATGCACACTGTTGCTTGCAAAATGTGATCATCCAGTGCCAATGTCTGACTGAAATTTAACCACTTGAACACAATCTGATTTATCAAAAGCTACTAGGTAACAACCTCTTTCATCTACCAACTTTGATGATCTCACATGTCACTGAGAGGTTATCAAAAAGTTGTTTATTGTCACCAACTGCTTTATTTGTGAACTGCCCTGAAGTGGATGATGGTAGCATGAGATCAGTGTTCAGTGTAGTAAAAGAAAATGATCATTTACTTTAATTTTCTTGAATTCAGAACAAATAAACATATTTCTTTTGAGGTAATGAAGATAAAAAGCTAGTCTTTGAGTTTTGTTGGTTTGTTTGTATACTTTTGTTATTGTTTGCAACATTTTCTAGAAGCTTAAATATTAAATTGAGTAGTTGGTTTGTTTGTCCATTTACAGGGTGTGGTTGTAGTGTTTGATGTTACAAATTATGATAGCTTCTTGAATGTTCACCACTGGGTCAAAACAGTAGAACAGGTAAGGATCAGCTGACATACTGGGAGAATTTAAATGTGGCAAGGGGCTTAACAATCTCCAAGCTAAGCTTATACTCCCTACTAAGTGTCAAATGATGTCCTCTGTACAGTTTGCAAGCAAGCTCCTTGCCATTTTAGCAATTTACAGTGTGTTTGTAATCAATTTGTGAGGATGTAGTGGTAAGTAGATATTGAAAATAAGTCTTAAAACATATCATTTTGGCGAGCATGTTCTTGAAAAATTGATTTGTGAGAAATCGCAACACTGCATGTATGTTGCTTTGCTAGTTTTGCTCATCATGCTTTCCCAACAAAAATATGGCAGGGTTCCACCCCCTGATGGTGGGTATTTTACAACTCATCCCTGATTGGTGGCCAGTTTGAGTGAGACTGGGAGGAAATGAAAAGCACCATGATCATAACTACTTCAGATCAAATTCATCTTTATTGGATTTTTTCAGTTCAAATAAGTGTCAAGGTTAAACCTGAATGTTTATTGAAAATCTCATTATTATTGTTGTGGTTTTTGTTATTATGATCATTATATACAATATATGTTCAATACTGTTCATTACAGTAACACTGTTCATTATTGTAGTATGCAAGACAAGATAATGTTAATTTTGTGTTTGTTGGAAATAAAACTGACATGGAGGAAAAAAGGAAAGTTTCAAAAGAACATGGAGAGGAGGTAGGAAAAACTTGAGTGCAGCATTCTCCCTTATTTTAAGCATGACAGATAAAATAAATTTTCAAACCAGTAAAGCAATCCTTTTACCTATTGAATTTTCAAGAATTCCAAGCAATTTTAAACAGTAATAAGAGGTACTACAGGCAGCAAATGTTACCAGTTACTGCCTGAAAAGGAGAACACTGTGAGTGTGATCATGCCAGATTAACAACTTTTGGATTAGATAATTTGGGATTCAGAAATGGGACAATTCCAAAGTCCAAAAGAGTAAAAACACTAGTTTGATCCAAACATGAAATTGTCAACAATTTGTTTATTATTTTATGGGTAAAGGGAAAAGGCTCCGACCAAAGGTCCCTTTTAATGTAGGCATGGATATATTTTTAGACAACACATGCAACTTGAATTGTGTCAGTAGAAGTTTCATAGGAAGAAAGAGCTCGCTTCTCTATAATAGGATAATTTGGTTTTATCACCTGAGTTGATAAAGTAACATAACTAATTGACAAATGTTAACAGTTTGAAAACTGACGTTTCAAGCTACTGACAAAAGGCTATTTCCCAAAACGTTAGCCTTTAAACTGTTTACGGTGGCCAATTTATGTTTTAAGCTCAGTTGATAAAATCAAATTATCTTGTCATACTCCCCAACTGACGTGGTACCATAGTTCTTTTTGAAACGTACTCCCTTTTTCATACAGTGAATTTCTTTTTTTTTTTTTTTTCAGTTGGCAAAACAAAATAATGGAGCCTACATTGATGCAAGTGCAAGAATGAATAGAAACATAGATCTGGTAAGCATTATACTTTGCATTCCATAATTATTTATTAACCCTTTAATTCCCAGCAGTGATTAACACGTGACTTTTCCCTATTGCATCCATACATTATCCAGCAAACAGGTAGTGAGAGTACTCAAACTTATCAGGTACAAGATATTATCTTGATTGAACGTCAAATTCTCATCACTGGTTTACAAGGAGATGTGTAGCAGCTAGAGGAGAGAATTAACAATCAGATCTTGGGGGTTAAAGGGTTAAGTTCCCAGGTGATGATGGGAAGGTACACTTGTTCTGACAGGTGAAACATCGCAAGAATTTCTTCTTATGACTATTAACCGACAATTCAAGGTGATAATGACAATCAGGCCCAAATCTGCTAGTTTATATCTCATTGTCCTTGGAGGGTGTCGCTCTTGCGGTGACGAAAAAAATCTAATTCATAAGATTCCAAGGGGCGTCGCTCAAAGACGCGGTTAACGAGGTGTTTGGGGGCTATTTTACAGATTGAGATTGAAGAATAACAGACCAAGGTTGACCGTATATATGAATCTTTAATCTTGCAAGTAATTGACCACGAACTACAATCAATGATCAAAATCACGATCAATCTCGCAATCAATCAATCAATCAGTCGTAGACTGAAACAATAGGACATCAGAGCTCTATCAATCTAATGAAATGTTACGAAATACACAATTAAAAATCGCGTGTAAAAACTGGGCCTTAACGCTGATAACGATATTAAAATGATAATGGACCATACAAGTAAACCAATACAAACTCCGATAAGTACAATAGTTTCGGTACAAAAATTACAAGACATTTGGTGGCAGGTTAACAGCCTATCGTTCTTATCGAAATGGTGGGCGTTCACTTGCATCGCATTCACTTGCATCTGATACAATTTTGGCCTTTAAATCTCGAATCAATTGATAATACGGCAATACAACAACAAAATATCTGTTTGTATACTTTCGCCCAATGCTGGAAAACTAAACTTAGAAAAACAAAGTGACAAAGGTACACTTGTATTGGTCCTGCTTGTGCCAAAGGTTCAAGAAACGAAAAGACGAAAGTTCACAAATACTACTCAAAAACTTATGAAGAACTGATTACAGAGACACTAAACTCGCTTTTATATTCGCGTGGTGACGCTGAAAGGTCCGATTACAAAACCAGTAGAAATATAGACAAACAGACAAACATTGTAACTCTCTTCGTATCTAGGACCATTCTGAAATTATTAAACTAATCAATAATCAATTAAATAAAAATGAGTCATCTGGCTAGGTGTCCTTAACAAAGGGGACAAACCTTTGGAAAAAAAGAAGACAAAAGAGGAGGTAGATGATACCCATTCATCTTGTAAATTTATATTCACCAGAAAATTAGTTTCAGTTGTCAAATTTTTTGGATAATCACAAACTCCTAATTATATAATAAACTTCTCTTTGATATATGGCATAAATTGTGGATTTCTGTTTAAAATACAAGTTTATTTTATTGAAAGTTCTTGTAAACTTTGACTTCCATGACTGTTACTTACTTTTTACCTGTCCAGATATTCCAAAGAATGACAGAGATTATTTTAGGTATAGACGAAGGATCAAATACGGTAAGAATACATTATGTACACTTCAAAGTTTATAATATGCTGCATGCATAAAGTTTTGCAGTTTTCATAATTTGCATGTTTTTAGACTTGCTAGTAGGCAAAGCCATGAACATGGCATGTAAAAACATTTGCACTCCAGAGCCCAAACTAAGTGCAAAGCACACTTTTAAGATTGAGGATTTCCAACTGAAAGTAAAGGCTTTCTTAAATTCTTCTACAGATGTAAGCTGTGAATTTGAAGAGTATTCTTCATTTTTTTTTTTTTTGGCCTTTGAATTCAGTATTACACAGTGAGACCACTTTCTTCCATCACGACTGCACTGAGATAAACCTGTTTGATTGGACTTCTTCCTTGTGCCCCTCTAAAATTCAGGCATAGTTGAGAATATTTAGTGTTTTCCAACCTAGGGAGCTCATAGACACTACCAACAGGGTTGTAGATAAGAGCCGGCAGCCGGCGAAGGACGCCGGCTTCTCCGCAAGGTTTCGCCGGCTACTTTCATTGCTTCGAGAACCGTACAGAGATGATGTTTATCAGGTCTAAACTTGGGCTCAATAAAAATATAAATTTGCACTGCCTATCTTTTCTGAAAACATAAAAAGACTTCTGACTCAAGTTTAGTTTAAAAACGTTCTGATGGGGACTGTCTTTTTGACAAATCTTGCTACGGTGGCAGGAAAGTACGAACGATATGACGTTTTGTCCGCCATATTGGATTTCGAGACCCACAACCGTTTACCTTTAAAAAGCTCCGGCTACTTAAAACCCTAAAGAAAACTCCGACCAAGTGTGTCTCCAGGTACAAGCATTATAATCTTAATGACTGAAATGACACCTGAATAGTGTCCAGAATCCAGAGTTTTAGCTGATTTAGCAGCCTTCAATAGTCCTCCACTGAAGTTAATCGTTATTTTGTACTCAAACCTTGCAAGTATCATGCCTCAGGAAATTCTCTTGAACCTGGTGTGTTTTCTTGATATAAGAGAATAAGCAATTTTGAATGATGTAAATGAAGATGGTAAATTTTATGCCTGGTTAGTTTGGTGAAAGATGATGTTATTCAGAGAGTGACTTATGTATATTCGGAAAAAAAACTTAGAGTGCTTCCATTAGGTCTTGACCCAACGACTTTCCGATTGGTACTTCAGATGCTCTTCCACTGAGGTAGAGGTCCATGGTTACGTGTCTACAAACAATTAAATTATTGGGACAAATATGCTTTTATTTATTTATTTGTTTATTTGTGTTTATTTTTCTCTTTATACGTTTTTATGTATTAATTTAATATTTATTTTATTGTTATTCTTTTTTAATATTATGATGTTTTTAATTAATTTTAGCTTTACTTTTGTCTCTTTTCAGTATAATGACCGAAAATCTGGAGCAGGAGATTCTGGAAACTACAATGGAAGAGTAGAACAGAAGGGATTCTGTAATTTTTTGTGATAATAGTATCTGCTTGTAATGAGTGTATTACGACAAAAATTTTTTCAAGCGCAAAGCAAATTCAAATTTTAAAAAAAGAAAGTAGTTGAAAGGTATTGATCTAACTTCAAGCTTTGAATCGAATGAGCTCTATTTAATTTTCATATCGTTAATTCTCGCTGAGATCATTGTCCAGCCTGATTTTCAAACAGTAGCGGGTCGCTCGCTCCGAACTCCCTCCTCTCTAAAGTAGTCTTTGAAAAGCTGATCGAGACTCAAATTACTATCGTTGATCGTGAGAGCAAATTAGGAGCCGCTTGGAATCTGATAAAGGTGGACACGAGAAGGCTGATCTCGCGCTTGCTTCAAAGGCTTCGTCGCTTAACAATCGAAAAACTGCGATGGGTAAATTTCATGAACCCTAAACTATTGTTTTGTTTTTGGATAGAGTAGGCTGGACGATTCTCAGTGAGGGGTGGGGTGACTTATTTTATGAAACAATCAAACCAGGTGCACGAGTGTTCTTTTGGAAACCACTCTGTTTGAAAAATGACTTTATTAATAACACAAATGAATTCACTGTAAGTTGAGACCATGGATTGAACTTTGGGTTGAGAATATAAACAGTTTATGATCTCTTGATTTTGGTTATGAACAATAAGTCACAAAATTGCTGCTCATCATTCATTTTTAACATTTTCACGCTCAAGCTTTAACGAGGTCAGCGGACAGTTATCTGTGGTAGAAATAAAAAAGTTTTACCTTTTTATCGTGACTCAACGAATTACAAATGTAGTATACAGTGTAGACTTGTGTGATGATTTTAGGTTTTTTGATAACGTTTACAGCACGTAAAGTTATACCGCAACCTCAAAGATAATATTTTCGGTGGTAAAGAGGAAGGAAATTTTATAGGAATCTTTTTTCAAGGCCCACGTCAAAGTGTTCAAGCAATGTTGCATTATTAGTGGTTTCCAAAGCAACGTTAGGGAAAATTTTGAAATTCACATCAAAAAATGAATAGTTAATTTCATGACTGCATAATATATTTATCCTGTAAAAGCGGGACCTAAGAAAAGAATGAATTTAGGTGAAGCAGAAAGAAGGGCTACCTGTTAGGTGGAAGGAGAGGCGGTGAAGGGGGGGGGGGGGGGGGGCAAGTGTTAAAGTAATTTGGTGCAAAACAATTTTTTTGCTGAGTAGTATGAGGCAGCTGCTATTGATGACCTGAAAAAAACTAAAAGAAAGAAGGAAAGAAAAGAGGCTGCGCCAGTTTTAGAGGAAGCGCTACATGTTAATGCGTGGGTGATAAACAATTAAAGTATGTAAGAAAAAATTGTAGTGTGGCAACTGGAAGACTTAATGAAACTGAGTTTCAATAAACAATCAGACTTCAAGTCATTCGTGCATGATGTTAGTTACTGTGAGTCAACACAAACATTTCCAGTAAAGAAGAGAATGGTGTTCAAAGTAATAACTCTTAGAAGTTACTTCTACCAGAGGCTTCTTTCAAGCACAAAGCACAGGCACAAAATAAAATAACATTCGCTCGGGATGAAGACGCGGGAACGTCGCTTTTTCTTCCTTTCAGTCATTAGTCATTACTACGTGCCAGCTTTTTCTTACTAGGGCACAGGCAAATGAACAACTAAACAAAAATTCTGATCTTGAAGAATAACAGGTAACATTTCCAATTCACCATAAGTAAAGGTTTCTGCAATAACAATTTCTTTCTAATCAACATTAGTTTGGGCATGGTATACTGAGCTGGACCCTGTTATGATAGAAATTACTTCTGATTCACAAAAGAATTTTCAACACAGTGGTGTTATACGTATCAGACCGGGTATCCAATTGTAAACAAAGCTTCTCCGACAGTGTGACGGCCAACGATTTTCAAATCCGCACCTCAGTGAGGTGCGGATTTGGAAATCGTAAAATAGAACAGTAAATAGAGCGCTGCTCGTGATGTGCATGAGAATGAATGTCCTCAGCATGAAAAAAAACTGGAAAGTTCACGATTTACTAATGGTACAAATAACTTGCGTAAATTTGATCAACTATTGTTACCATGAACTTGGTGAGTGTCTCTTAGTCTCCAAGCGTATTTTTCCTCGTAACGCGTCCAGAAATGTCGAATCCTCAGCTTGTCACATTATACCTGTTGTTTCTACTTACAAAAGGATCAGCACACTCTTCGGGCTTATTAGATTTTGCCACGAATGAATTTCCAAGCTGCAAAACGCGTAGTCCTTCTCCGGGAAACCCAGAATACCACTTATGAGAGACTGGGAGAAAAGCCGATAGAGTTCTCGATGGCATAAATATCAGGTCTACCTCACAAAATGACTTCTTCAGTCTTTCCTTGCTTTGGACAAACTTTCTTAGTCTTCTTACAATCAATTGACCTCTGGAAATTCCACCAAGGATTAATACTATCTTCGACGCCCCTGTGTTTTCCATCAGGTCCGCCCACGAAAACCGAATGGTAATTACTATCTCATAATTTAAGTCTAGCTGTTTAAAACAAAATCTGCCAGTTTGCATTTCAAGTTAAGCACAGTCAATTTTTCCTCCTTCTTATCCTTTGATATGGCTTTGTCGTAGTCTCCATTCATTGAGGGTTCTTCAGGTGCAGTAAACTAGACGTGGATGCAACTGATGAGACTCTCCTGATCGTGCTATTATCATCAAGGTTTGTGTCAATTTTCCTCAAGATCAAAAAATTTGTCGCTGAAGTAGAGCATGCTAAGAAGCACCTAACAAGCCACGCTAAATAGTGGGCAATTTACAATCAAGCTAAGCCACGGTTTGTATGCCTTGAAAAATGTAGCCTTAATTTCTTATAGGTTTGTGGTGCCTTATCCTCCCCATTTTGTAAAAAACTAATCTGTTGCAGTCTTCCGCAAGTCAGAGGCAAATTTTAGGTCACGCAAACACTTAAAGAAAACGACTCGACATGTCATAAAGTAGTCCTTTGAATTTTGTCAAACGGTGAAAGGAAGATCTTTTTCAGGAGTATGTCATAACGGCCCAAGGCTATGCTCATTTATAAAGGCAATTAAGAGTTTTCTCATCCTTTCACCTGCGCATATGCGAATCCTTTATTTCGAGGAAAGAACATAAAATAAATACACGAGTGATCACGCGTGTTGCGTTTAGCGCCGTTTACTCCCCTCCCCCCGCTCCCAGAAGATTTTATCTAAAAGCCACTTGACATGGTAATTTCCTGCCCGGACATGGCATGTTTGCATTATTCATGACAATCGAAGAGTGGTTGTGCAACACAAAGGATAAGATGTGAAGACTAAGAAATGGGGGCCGAAACGGATCTTCATAGGTTGGTAGATTTGGCATTGCGCTCTCCGGATGCAGGTGTCGTGAACTTCAATCATCTTCACTCTCTTCTTCACGCCATTTTGAATCACATCGGCTTGAGTTATGACCCGCGGAATGGAGTGCTAAATACTCAGTCAGCTGCTGCTCCTGATGAAGGAAATGACAAAGGTACTTCATTCGAGCAGTTAAATGGACCAGGTAAAGAAATTTCCGACGCTGACAATTCCAATCGTGATGATAATCGCCTGGTTCAGACAACAATTCAGTTGGACCAAAGAGGCCACTTCGACAGGTTTGATAAGCTTTTAGTTTTCCACACTTTTATTACAACTATAGTTGTTCGAATATGCATATGTAGCTTAAGCTGTTAAAATGGTGTTTCTGTGGCACTTTATTGTTCCATTTCATCACAAACACCGTTTTGTCGAGCGGTATACAACAGCGAAATTTTTAAACCTTGATCAGCGAACCGTAAGCGTGTCATGATAACAAGGCACTTCGTTCTGTTTATCACTTTACCGGCCATTACTTTCAGTGTTCTTTTGACAGATAGTGTTGTGGATGTTATAAATTATTCAGATATCGCTTTAATAGCGTTTTCACGACTAAAAGTTAACGATCTAAAATGGTTTGTCGGTGTGCAGAGCTGACTTTTCGAGAGCATCTTTTCACGATGAAGTATTTCCCTTGTAATCGCGCGAAAATAGCTCATATTCTTAAGCGGATTTTCACTAATTGCATGTTACATTCATTATCAACAATGACGGTAAGCGAACAAAATCCAGCCATTTTTACATGCAGCCGGAGGGTTCATTCTCTTTACGTATTTTGATTAAAAGTAAAACCTTGAATTGATCTCCTTTGTTGCGTGAGAATTTTACTGGACAACTCCTCAGAAAGACCGAAATAGTTAAAAATATTCAACAAAACGCTACATTCTATGATTTGTTGACGGTTCAAAGTATTTGTCGTCGTGGAAACGAAGACATTTAAAGTTAATGTTTACTTTGTATTTGTTCAGTTAGGCGCTCATAAATAACTTTACAGTGAAATGTCAATTTTTCTTTTTTTGTTACTTTGCTTCAGTCTTTCAGTTTTGATTAGAGAGAACTCCGTTCAAAATTTCAGCTGTGCAGATGTTTTGGGAGAGGTTGAATATTGTAGCAACTTTGCAGGGGGCTTATTAGGTTGACTTTACTTTCATTTACCTAATATTCATAAACACTTGACAGTGTTTGCAATGGGACGAAAGCCAAACTATTGTTCTCTTTAGTTATTTTTGCAAACAATGGTTGGCGGAATTATCTGTAAGCTTCAGCAAATTAAGGTAGAGAGTATGAATAGACTTGCACTTGAATAGGCTTCAGTTTCTAGACTTTCCTCAAAAAAACCAAATCATTTATAGAATTTTGTGCCATTCATGTTAAGTTGACGAACTTAACTAAGAGGAAGAAATGCACATAAGGCCTGTTAAGTGTCTTAAATATGTAAATGTCATTAGTCTAAAAACCTGGAATGGTTTTGAATCTTTGTTTCAAATTTCTTAAACCAATTACTAATACTAGTTTGAATCAGCAATGCAGTTTTTCAACTGTAGCCCCTTGTGGACTGAAAATAAATAGCAGTTCGAGAGATAATTCATCACTCTTAATTTAATTTTTAGTATTTTTTTGTATATTTAATAGTAAATCTTATTACCACAGTATTTATCTCCTGCATGAATTAAAAGAATGTGAGCAAAAATTGGTAGTATAAGGTTATTTTTGATGCAGAGGGCAGAGCAAGTTGATTCACCACTTCACCAATCCATTTGTGTTTACAATCAGTAACTAATATTTTTGTTGTTTCCTTGGATTTTGAAGCCACTTATGAATTTGGAATTTCTATCAACCTTTTTTAGCACATTTTGTGGATTTATCTGGGAAGTACAAATTGTATATAATCCCTCCGTATCACTTGTACATGAGCTTCAAAGCCATTCTTTAGAATTATTTGATAAGCAATCTGAACTTTGATTTGATTATTGTGAAGAATATTTTATTTTATGTCTGTTACTCTTGTTTTGGCAATTTTTGATAATGAAGTTGGTTTGAATCCAGTTTGCAGATGAGGCAACAAAACCTTGAGAATAAAGTTCAAGAACTAGAGGACAAATTAAAAATCCTTGATAACCTACCATCCACTCAGTTTATAATTGAACAGGCACAAAAAAATTCAACAAGTGTAACCCAAGATGATGGATCCAATCAAAATGTACTTTCTGGAATGTGGCAGTTAATGAAATTTAACAGCAGGCTCCAGGCTACAGAAGAAGGTATTGATAGAATAATGACAATTTTGAATGAATTTCTTGGGGGCGATGGAAAAGGAATCAGTAGAGTCAAAGATGAAGTGAAGGATATTGCCAGTGAACTAAAAAACCTGAAAGAAAGATTTCTTGGTCAAAAGCCATTTGAGGATGATAACCTTGGACAGAGTCTGTCTGCAAGGAAATCCCATGATGCGGAGAACTCTCAGTTACTGCAGCAAAGGATGCATTCTCTTGAAAAACAACTTCAGGATAAATTTGTGACCAAGGATGACTTGTCAGTGTATGTTAAATGGCCTGCCCTACAAGAGGCTTTGAATGTAAAGAAATCAGACTTTGAAAGGAAATCTAAAGAGGAGGATGGTGTTTTAGGAAAGGAACAAGGCTTTATGTTAGGAAATGGGCAGAGCAGTGTTTTGGAAAAGACATTTGATCATCCTGAAAGTGAAAATAAAGCATCAGATACAGAGTCAGATGGGCGTCCACAGAGTGCTCCAGTGCCATCTACCCAGCAGACTCCAGTGCAGACACCTGAGGTCCCTAAGACAGCTTTCACAAGGAGCACACAGGTTTGACTGTAATATGTATGATACATTTTATGTTGGCCTATCAGAATCAATCAAAGCCAATTTTGTTGTCAAGTGAATACTGGTTTGAAAAGCTGATGGTAAGACTAGACTCAAAAAATGTGTTCTTGAAAATTGTTTACATATGTGCATTTGTATACGCTGTACTTGTATGCTACTTTAGTTTTGGTAAAGTTCAACTGTCAAATGAGTGATGGTCATATCATTCCAGGAAAGAGCTAAACATTTGCCTTACAACATTATTTTCACTAAACCATTTTTCTGATCATCATCATCATCATCATCATTAGGTCGAGCTTGCTTGGTATTCCATGACACACTCCCTCCACCTTTCTCTGTCTTCCATTGCAATTGGTACTTTTTCAATTCTGCATCCTGTGTCATCCATCAATTGGTCAATGTAGGTCTTTTTTGGGGCGTCCTCTTGGCTGATGTCCTTGTGTTGGCTTCCAGAGTAATACATCCCCTGCTTGTTCTTCTTTACTGCGCCAACAATGTCCTGCAAATCTCATCCTTTGTTGCTGTAGCAATTTACTGATTGGTGGGATGTGGCCATAGAGCTCTACATTTGTGGGGTGGTCCTTCCACGATCTGTTTAAGGCAGTGCATAGCATTCTAGTGTATGCTCCATCGATTTTTCTTTTCCAGATGTGTTGTTAAGGTCCAGGAGACTGAACCATATAAAAGGACGGTCTCCACTGCTGCTCGAAAGAAGTTTCTCTTCAGGTTGTCTGTGAGGTTTGATTTCCATATCTTGTCCAGTTCATTTAGAGCATTCCATGCCTTTCCTAGTCTGATGTTCACATCATGTTCGGTAGAGGCAATGTAGCTTCCCAGGTATTTAAAATCTTCCACTTGCTTTATCTTCTCACCATCGAGACTCTTCATCCTTTCTGACGCATCTTGATTGAAGCAGATGAACTCTGTTTTATCTGCATTGAGGTAGAACCCTATCTCCTTTGCTGTTCTTTCAATGCTATGCAGCAGGAATGTTGCATCTTTAAGGATGTCAGCCAGCACTGCTAAGTCATCAGCATAGTCTGCATCTGTTATTTTCATAGCTGGGTAACATTTGCTCTTCTACTTTGTGAGGGTAAAGTCAAGTTCATTGTTCTTGTCTAGAGCTTTACGCAGTACATATTCAAGACATATATTGAATATGTATGGGGCTAGTGTATCACCTTGGAGGACTCCAGCACTGATATGGAAGAAGTCTGTGTCTCCATCAGGGGAGCAAACCATAGAGCAGGTGTCCTGATACATTATCATGATGGCATCTACTGTTTCCTTGGGTATTCCATAGGCATAGTTTTTTTTGTTTATTTTTCTGATACTTGCAGGTAAATATTCAAGAAATGCCCTCAGTAGACCACCCCTCTCAAGAGATGGTTGAATGTCTTAGGCAAATTGGGGAGCTATCTGAAAAACATAGTGTGATAGAGAAAAAAATTACTAATGTCATGGAAGCTCAGGAAGAAATGGCTGGAGAGCTGGCCAAAGTGGAAGAGACTCTGCCACAGAAAATTAGTAAAGAAGATTTAAACATTCCTGAGGACCTGCAAGATCAATTGGCCTTGCTGAAACAAGGTGTGTGAAATAATCTTATTTTTAGTCAACCATCACCAATTTTTTTATAATTACATTTTAAGAATAATCATTATAAACACTTTAATAATTTGGTGTTAAAGAATTATTCTCTAAGACATTATCACTTGTCATTATCTCACATTAAATACATTCTAGAATGGATACAGTAACTTCACAGTCAAGTAGCTCTTTTCCACAGCAGTCCTTCACTAAGGTGGTGGAGATATTCTTTCATTTACCATATATGATGTAAAAAATCAATAAATATTAGGAAGTCTGCAAGTCGATTTTCGCGTGGAACAGTGCTCAATACGTTGAAGCAGAGCAGAATAAATATTATGAGAGGAAAAAAGGATGCAACTACATTTCCCGACAAGCCTGTTTCGTGAATCACTTCACTCTTCAGGGGTTTAATGTTTTAGGTTTTTGTAAAAAATCATATATGTTAAATCCTGATGATTATAATTTAATTTGATTTGTTCCTATTTCTTTCTAGCTACATTTAGTAGAGTCAACAAGCAAAAGAAAATTCAAATCAATTAGTTGAAACTATGATTTTATACCTCATTGATTTTTAACATTTGTACATGGTGTTAAGATTTCTCATGTAGTTGTCAAAGGACTGACTTACATGTCAGCTGATTTAAATATCATTTCAAAAAGGTTTGGAATTCCTAAACACAAATCAAGATTTGGTAGCACTGGCAGAAATCAAGAAAATGGCTCAGGATAACAAGGAGCGTGTTGAAGCACTTAAGCGTGAACTGGCCATCCTTGCACGGCAGAGCAAACAGCAAACAGCTTTTACAGGAGTGGTCAGTCAATCACCTGTTGTGGACAGCAGTGTTCTTGATGCTCTAAGAGAACATTTAAATGAGCTCCAAAATCAACAGGAAAAACTTGCCATAGCCACCGGTAGGCAACACTCTGAGGTTGTAGGAGATCTTTCCAGAAAACAGGTTGGTGTTCTGTATTGAGAGGCAGCATGGTTAAGTGGGGGTGGTTGGACTCTCTCCTCCAGTCCCACTCCAACCATTCAATGCATTTTTCCCTGGATAGTCCCAAGCTACCCCTAAACCAAGCTTGTAAATAGCAAACTGGTTTTCCTCCTGCCTGAAATCATGTTGCCGCTGATTTGTATTATCTGTCAGTCTGTAAAAATAGTAATATTATGTCACCCCTACAGATCATGATGTTGGTATGAAGGTGTATGCTGTGTGAGTTATTTTAGCCACTTGCTGAGCTATTGAAGCAAAACTCCACACTTAAGAGAGCACTCAGCTGTTAATTACTCCCTTTTGATATGAATCCATTCCTGTTTTCTGCAGGAACACATTGAAGCCTTGTACAACTATGTTGAAAAACTCCAAGAGAGCAAAGCGGATAAGGAAAATGTAGCCATGGAAATGGACATTAAGGCTGATAAGGCCTCACTGGACAGTAAAGTGAATATATCAACATTTGATAATACGTTTAGCATGCTCGATGAAGGGCTCAGAGAAGCACTACAGAAAATGGATGATTACATGAATGAAGAAATGGCATTAAAACAAGCACTGAAGCAACTGTCTGTTGATATGTCAGAAAAGATGGATGGCCAAGCTTTCCAGGCACTAAAAAACTACCTGGGTGAGTCGAGGGTTGTACATAATCTTTTTTTCTTCATCTTATTTAAATGAGAATCCAGATTCCAGCCCCAGCTTTCTGGAGGCTTATTAGGCATGCAACTTACCCATGCAATACCGCTATCCACCCAACACTAATTGAATAGGTAAGAGAACATTGCCACAAAAACTTCTTAGAAAACAAGGGGTAACCTCTAATGGACCCGCAATCCATCCAAGGGTAGTAATGGTCCTCCTTGTCACTGAATGCAACAGCAACTGGGGTAAATTCTGAAGGTGTAGACTACTTCGTACGCTTGCAGATTTGATTAGAAATGTTATCCTTCTGGAGCTACGCCATAAGTGTAAGAATGGTACCAGTGAACTCTAAGGGACACTTGACAAAATACAGAGGGGTAACCTTTGATGGACTAACGTCCCATCAAGATGACCACCAATGTGAATTCCCTGCACATACTTGCACTTGTTGTTTGGTGACTACGAAAAGCATTGAAGCCCGAATCACACGCTTTGTCGGAAGAAGAAAAAATTGCGTTTTAGATTTCTTGTGCGAGGAAATAAATTATTGTGACAAATGTATGAATTTTTTACTTTAGAACGGCGTATAGCAGATGTACAGAAGTCCAGGAACATGATTGCCGCAGAAGCAAAAGTGGATTTTTCGGACGCAGCTGGCTTCCGCAGACCAATCAAGTTTAACTGTATCTCATGTAGTAGACCTGTGGAACTTCCCCTTAGGGGACCCCTCCGGGCCAACCTGCCGGCCCCCAGAGGGGTTCGGACAAAAAGGTCCAAGGGCCCATATTTGTCCTATGAAATGGACCAGGTGAGGATTGTTGTTTCTGCTTGCTCGTTTGTTTGGTTGGTCGTTGACTGATCGGGAAACTTCGTAAGAAACCCGTGATTGGCTCGTTCCACTAAACACAACTAAGGTTTGAGGAGTCTAGATTGAACGAGTTGTGCAGAAGTATCAGTTACTCGTTTTGGTGCCAAGAAGAGGTATCATATGCAGTTACCCGTCTGGTGCCAAGATTTTAGACTAATGAAAGTTCAACGATAAAGATTTCCATGCATGGGTTATTTTCTTTCCTCAGCCAGAGGAGAAAAACAAAAACAATTAAATTCCCGGCACATACATTTATAGATATAGTGACAAGTATGGTTTTGTTAAATTTGACACAAGATACATGTAACATTGTCCATATTAAAAAAAATGTAAGTATCGAATTAACCACGCACCTACCCCTCCCCTAACTCGACAACAGTAAACTGATAACGTTGGGCTAGGGGAGGGGTAAGTGCGCAGTTGCTAAGATACTGACATTGATCCAAAATTCTTGATCAATTTTTTTCTTTCATTGAATGTAAAACTTTCCTTCGCTGTGTGTAGATTCGTCAGTATCAACGTGGTCACTACAGCGGTGGTAAGGCTGAGAGAACGTTGAACGACATCATTTCCGGTCGACCATGCGGCGGGAGCCATACGGTGATGTATTTACCAAAGAGACGGACGAGACCTACCCAGCTGAATCAAGTGTTAGGAGGTTCGTTTACTGTGATGAGTGGATGGTACTAGCGGAATCTGAAGTATCGTTGGGAAAGTGGGACAACAAATATCGTTAACAGACATAAGTTCACTCCCCTTGGATGTGCCTTTCGTTTGGAGAGTTTGAAATATTCGGGGTCAGAGGGAACGAGCTAGGGTTTCCGCTTTGTCTTATGATATGATACATGAAAGAGACACTATTAGCATGTGTTATAACCAAAAAGGAATACATGTGATCTGAAATATTTATCCTCAAGAAATACAGAGTTTTCTCTACACTTGGTGATCGCTGAGGTGCTCCCGAAAATTCTGCTGTCATTTTGGTCAAGACAGGTTCGCGATCTTTTCTTACAACGATTGACATTTAGAACCCTATCCAAACCGTTCAAGTTTGTTTCTTTATTTAGCTCTCTCACAATATCCCATACTTTACTCAGAACTTTATACTTCTGTGGAGTGTGACGTGATCATTAGATTGCAAACCCTTATGTTTTTCAAACTTTTAGGGCATGACGATAATCCAGATATCCCTATCTGGGGGAGAGAAAAATCTGTCATTGACGTACTGAAAGGATCTGATGGACATGTTTATAAAGGCCGGTTTAAACAGGTATGTTATGGAGAGCCACATCGACCCTCTAAAACTTGCAGGATGTATATTAACTTTGTATGTTTTTATTCCTAGACAATCCCACCCATTGGCAAGAACTCCACCTCCCCCCTGCATGAACACGAAGTGACGTCCCTTAATAAGGAGGATTCACAAGTGACGTCATCACACTCCAACTCGGGCCCCAACTCTCCGCGTAATATAGTAATGGGAGAGGTAAGGCAAGCACAGAGCAGCAAATTGAACATCTGACTTAGGATGTCTTTTAGAACTTCACAATTGCTGTGTGGTAGAGATCGAATCTAGTTTTGAATCAATTTTTTAATTTCTCGTTTTAATCTCCTCAACGTATTTTAAGTTTGAGAATGTTGTCTAGCTCACACATTTTGCAGTCACGCATTTTCCATTTTGCCACTCAAAAAACTAAACAACTTACATTAACGATAATTCACGTATCTGTAAAACGAAAGAAAGCGGTAAGACTGAAAAAAAAATCTGAAAAACTTCTGAGTGATAAAATAAGTTGATGTCGATTGTGTTGGAATCAGTCTACGAAAACCACGATGATAAAGTCAAGTGTTACTCATTGTTGTCTTAAATCAATTTTCTTCAAGGATTAGCACGTCGTACTATCGGATGGTTAAAAAAGCGACAATTTTTTCTTGTCGATGATTACATTAATGGTAAAATGTCACCAACTATTTTCTCCAATGATTACGGAGCGCAGATAATTCGGATCATCATATTAAAATTTTTTGACAATGGCTCCCCGACCAACGACCGTGACACAATTTAGCTTGGATGGCTGGAAGTTTTACGCATGCTTTGAAGCGTTGAGCGGCGAAGAGACGGAAGGAAGCGGTCAGTCTTGCATGGCTGCCAGCTTGGTTTTGAGTTAAAACAAAAGTCAAATATTTTAAGCAAAAGTATGAAGTGTCTTTGTGCTTTACAGCCTGCAGAAAAACCTCCAAAAGAACAACAAGGCAGTCCACGAGAAACACAGCTGGGGAATCAGTCACGGAGCACTTCACCAAGAACTCGTATGAGACATATTGTGAAACGACACAGCTCCGGCTCACCACCTGCTCCAGTGCCTTCACCTTCTCCCCCAACCGTGCGGGAGACTGAAGCACAGAAAGCTTCACAGAAACAGGAAAGGCAAGGAGAGGTAATTTCCCTTCGTTGCTCCTTTGTATTTCTCATGATTTGGTTTTAATCATTTTTTGGAAATATTTCGGTACTTCCATCACAATGCTGGGCATCTTTCATAGTGCCTAGACAATCCATTCCTCGAAAGATTTTTTGAGTATGTGACGTTTTTGGAAGTATCTGAATTAAAACCACTTTCATTCCATGTCGTAGCTGATTAAGTTCAACCCTTGATTTGAGTCAACACTACAAAGCTTGCGATGGATAAAATGGTGTTATTGCAGCATGTTTGCTTTGTGCGTATATTAAAATGTTCTCATTCGTGCACCACAGGACGCCCAGTCAAAGTTATTTACGCCAGCTGTTCCAAGGCCATCCCCCGACGGAGCCAGAGAAAACGACGACGGAGATCCGGGTGGAACCAGAAATGTTACGGTAGGATTCAGTGATGACGTCTAGTAAACATCTTTTTGATTGTATTGATGGACATTATATTCCTTACTATTCTTAAG
Source organism: Pocillopora damicornis (assembly GCF_964200805.1). Taxonomy (NCBI): domain Eukaryota; kingdom Metazoa; phylum Cnidaria; class Anthozoa; order Scleractinia; family Pocilloporidae; genus Pocillopora; species Pocillopora damicornis. Next base: position 11,379,041 of record NC_142671.1, read on the forward strand.
GAACCTCAGATGCTGCCTCCCCGCCCGGAACATGAAGGTGGATTCACAACAAGCAACGAGTAACTGATCGAAACTGGGAGAAGACCATAAGAGAGATTCAAATTGTTTTACTTTACATTTATATAGTATATTCCAGAGTCTTGTATACATCGTGTATTCCTGGAGTTACTGACTGATTATATAGTACAGTTAAGAAAATCATCCTGAAGACAAAGATATTGTATTGATACGAGAACAGTTATTTTACTCCAGAGTCTTTCATAATCGGTGGCTAGATTTAAACAGAGTTTGTACCAAGACAAGCATTCTAAAAATAGTATGGACATTTTTTAACTAGCTTTAAATACTGAAAGAAATTATGGGATATGGAGTTGAAGTTTTGGAAAAATTGAAAGAAGCACTTAACAACTGTTTTTCTGCTCGAGCCATGTTGTACTATTGATAAACCCGAGAATGTCTAAGGCGTAGTCTAGGAAATAGTATTGAACTTTGTTTATAAAGGGTGCTTAAACCCTGGAGAAGTTCCTTATGAGTTGAAAAGTTGATTGGGAAAGATGTTATATAATGTTTCAAGTGTTCAGTCGGTAAACCGCGGCGCAGAGCAGCAGAGGATAGGGGTGGACTCAGGCAGCATCATCAGCTGCCTCCTCCTCCCCCTCCCCCCTCCACTTTTTCCCCCCTGGTTTTATTGCAAGGCAATCTGATGCAATTGCGCTGCTGGTTATTGACTGCAACCTTAGAACAAATTCAATGATACATTGACATTATGCAAATACCATAGAAATTATTTATCATTCTTACTATTAGTACTATGATTTTGAGGGCTGGCCCGTTTGATTTATTATAGAGGTTGTTCATATCATCTTAAAAGAATGGTCTTAACCATAATGAGAGTGTTATTTATTATCTGATAGTCACTCCCTTTTGAGAGAAGGATTGATGGATTTTTCCTAATATTCACAAAGGAAGTGAAAAATAGAGGTATAATTGGCCGTGTTACAGGAGGAAAGGAGTTTGTTGACTTGAGTAGATGAGAATCTTTGAAAGTCGTACTAAATATTAAGCGCAAGGTGTAAATTTGTTTGATCAGTTGTATTGTATTTCCCTCAAGGTTGTGAAAACGTTATGCGTAAACTCCAACCTGTAACTTTGGCCAATAAAGATATGCTGATATGCAGCTCTTGAGCACTTCACTTCTCTCTAATTTCTTCTAAATAATTTATTTCAAAGCGGTTAGTATGTATTTTTTAGTTAAAACTCTACTAAGTCAACCAAGAACATCCTTTCAATGAAAAATCTTGCAAGCTTGATCGGCTTGGATCGAACAGGCTAGTTCACCCCATCAACCTCTCTCCCAGGCTGAAGACGGCAGGAGAGGAGACACCCTGGAAACGAGTTTGTCTCGTTGTCAAGGTAGTGACGAACCTTGTCGGAAGTATCTTTCCGAGAAACTCTTTGTGATATGAAAGAAACAATTCTGAGAATTTTCTTCCACTTCCTAAATGCTCCAGTTTCCCAGAATCTCGGACGATGACGTCAAGTGCAATGATTTGACTCCTTAAAGGGAGACGCTAGGGTGACAAAGCACACTGAGAAGGAGGAACTACATTTCCCGTCACTGAAATCAGACAGTAGTGTCCCCAGAAGCGCCATGGCGGAAGCAAGTGCGAGTTCTCCCACTAATTCAGGGAAAATAGCTCTAGATCATGGCAAATTTTTTAAATACGAGTCTATACGCATCGAGTGGACCAAACACTTTGAGAATCATTACTTTGATGAAGTTCATGTGGTGAAAGGATTCTTCAAAACATTCTACCGCACTCACAAACGATTTCAGTTTGTAGTCGCAGAGCTCTTCGATGAGACAACTCATCTTGTAGTTCGCGCTGATGACTACCGAGGGATCAAAGAAGAATTGGAGCGGAGAACGAAGAAAAGTCTGCCTGAAGTTAGCCATGTCTCGGGCGTGAAGATTATGGAAGATAGAAAGTCTTTCCTTGACTTTGAGTCACACCGAGAGTTTTCCATGTCCCTGAAAAATGAGAATGACAAAATAAGACAGAGGTATGTGCTGTTAAATCGAATATCTACCTCGAATATCTGCCGTCCAAACTTAATTTCATGAATTTCAAAGACTTACTCATCGCTGATTGCATAAATTCTAATTTTTAGTTGAATATTTAATATTAAGATCGTGTACTTAAACTCCTTCGTTCTTAACGGTAAATCGCGCCTAATCGATTACTCGAAACTCTAATAATATAAATCGTAAAATCTTTTTGTGGCGATATTTTCATCATTGACCTTCACCGAAAAAAAAAATCTTCCCTTTGTTTACATCTCTAAATCAATTTCGCCTGTGCCTTTCGAAGAAAACCGCTCTGGAAGTTCTGCTATCTTTTCCTAGAAAGAGCAAGATATTTAACGAGCTATCTCGTTCAAGTCACGCAACTTTCGTAACCATCTTGGACGAAATTTCAATCCGGAAGAAACGAACAATTCGTACCTGGTTATTGAATAGATCCAAGAGAATATAAACGATTTATAATATTTTGATAGATCGTATACATTGGTCGATGAACAAAATATATTTTCAAATTCACATCCCGGCACGGTTCGGTGAGTTTCTCAGAAAATACCCGGAGGTGATTGCGTGAATTGTAATCGATTCCCTCGAATGATTTGAATGAGATTTGAAAGACAAACATGTTTACCCATATTAAACGCGAAATGTTTTTATCCAAAGGCTCGTGTTTTCTAATCGATGACTGTTAACATGATATTAAATATTTAAAGGTAAGACTTCAAATCAATGGAAAAAAAGAATACTCTACAAAAACATCAAGGGCAAATTGTTGTTTGGAAGAGGTAGATCGCTTACCGTCGTGACCAATGAGCACGGCACGAGAGTGCATGCACGGGCCTAGAAGCAGCGCATAACAATCAAATAAGTGGAATTACATTCATTGATAAACCGAAAAATAAAAAACTCTGATATTGAAGTAAAGCTCAAATTCAATATGATTTCCAAAGTTAAAAAAAAACGGCAGAAATCGATCGTAAGTTTTCCCTGACTCGTTGTTGCTTGACGCCTATTAGTTCATCAAATGAGTAGATAAATACATGGATAATACCTCCTCTATCGCTGCGTTTTTTTTGTTTTTTTTTTTTTTCATATTTAGGAGGAAAGAAGAAGCGAAGAAACACGCAGGTATATTCCGTGACTCACTGAAAAGCAAGCCTTGCCCACGCGTTTTGGCGTTTGATGTGGAAACCTATGAACACGATAAAGTTACCGTCCTCGAAGTTGGCTACGTCATCGCACAAATTGACAAGCCGGAAGAGCAGGAAGCGTTCCATTACATCATCGAGGAGAATCTCCACTATTCAAACAAAGACTACGTCCCTGACAACCGCGAGCGATTCAAATTTGGTTCCTCAAAGCGCATGTCTCTTGTGGAGGCCGCAGAGAAGTTCCAGCAGCATATCGCCGACGTAGAGTTTTTGGTGACCCACGCTGGCCATAATGATGAACAGTACCTTGCGGGGTGTGGCATCTCTTTAGAAGGAAGGCAGATATTTGATACACAGATGCTGGCCTCGGCTTTGATGACCGGTGGTCCTCAGACTTACAGCCTCAAACGATTGCTTGGTGACTTGGCCATCGAGTATGACGAGGATATTTTACATAACGCAGGGAATGATGCAGTGTACACACTGAAGGCGTTCCTCAGTCTCAGCAAGAAGATTTAGCCTTCAAACTTTTCCAGCTTATGTACAATTTAGTATTGTACGTTGAACTATGCAGCGAACCGATTTTAAATTTGAGTTAGAAAATATTGCATCAAATTTTAAACGGAAATGTATACAGCAACACTGAATTAGTATGACTAAGCAGGATCTTACTCCTTCCCAAATACTTTGCTTAGCATTCCTAGAGGTCAGATCTACCCAGAACTTTCAAAACATGCACATGTGGATGGATCTCGATCGGAAATGCAGGCATTTCAAAACTTTGCATCAAATAAATTTTATTCGCACATTGGATATTTGCACATGCTGATTGCATTTCGATAACAAATCGGGCTTCACCGAACTAGTCTTGACGTTACAAGCCCAATTTTTAGGAAATTGTAGTTTTACTTTTAAAACATACTCAGACTTTGGGAAAATATTCGATGCTTTCATTTTCCAGAAAGCAACGAACAAGGTTATTAGTTTCATAGGTAACTACTGCGCTGCTTCTTAGGCAAGTGAAAAAGTTGGTTGTCAGCAATTCAACGATTACAAGGTAAAAACAGAGTTACCTTATCACAGAGCCTGGTTTTGGCCTTTGCAGATGTACCCGTAGAGAAACACCAAAATTGATTCGTTTGCGCATGCCCTGCGTTTGACCGCTGTATTACTTCATAACGAGGGACAAACCTCGGTCATTCATCAAGACAAATGATCGCGACAAATAATCACGACGTGCACGTGGTTACGTGGATCAACAGCTGGTAGGCGATCGTTTAACTTTCGTTCACTACCGTAGAGTTCCGATAGTAGCGACCCTCATTACTTTCGAAATTAGCAGCCTTTGGGGGTCGCTACTTTCGGGAGGTCGTTACTTTCGGAGAACAAAAATCGTTTACAAATAGAGCTGGCGCGAGCTTTTTTTTCTTTCGAAGTAAAAAAAAACAAAATTTTTTTTGCATTCCATATGTATAGATTGTGTTTCGTAAATAGAAGGTAACAATGATAAATACAGCAATACGGTAATAAAATTGATCGATATCAACACCAATAAACAAATAAGACAAAATTCGTCTATCCAGTTTCATGTTTTAACTGCGACATGGGTGAGCTCCGGATGTCTTCCTAGATTGTATTGTCAGTGGTCGGGACGAGTTGTATCAGTTTGTCTCTCAGTTCTTTTGTTAGACTTCTGAGTCCTTTTTTGACGTCAATTTCATAAATGTAAGGAATCTCGATGCCTCCTCCTTGAATCCACCATTAGGCACACCTGCTGATGACAGCAAGATGACAGCAAGTCATCTTGATTTCCTTTTCCAGCAATGGCTTTTACATGACCTCCGCTAGACTATCAGGCATGTGTCCAACTGTAGTTGCATCTTGTTCGCCACCGTTTATGTTTTTCATCTTCACCACTATTGCGTTATGTGATTATGCGTTGGAACACTCGGGAATGCAGTTGCAGAATTTATTAATTCGCGGATTAGACCGGTAGCAGGGACAGTGAAATGAATATCGATGGTTTACCGGACTACCGCATGGGTGAATCAGCCGATATAGAGGAGATCGAGTTCTGACTCAGAGGAGGAAAGCTAAACTGTTTCGATCGTACTGCATGACGCACCGCTGCGTTTTAGTCTGTACCCCGTACCGGTATCTCAGTGTCATGTAATTGGAAGAAAAACGTTCATGTTAATCAACGAAAACTATATAGAGTTTTCAATTTCAATTTGAAGAAACGTTCCTGTTGTTAATACGAAATTATACCGGTTTAGTTCTTACATCGCTACATCAGTGAACTGAGGTCAAGGACGAATGGTGGCTTAAAGCTTCCCCTTGTTGTAAATTAAAGTGCCTTATCGTGAACAATTTGTGACACTGCACGAACATATTATTGTAAAATAAAATTTTGACTATTGGTATACGGTATGCGATTTAAAAAACTTGGTTTCGCTACTTTCGAGGGAGGACCCACTTTCTGGAGGTCGCTACTTTCGGGATTTACTAGCGGCCACAAAAAATTGACGTTAATTTCGGGGGGGGGGGCCGTTACTTACGTTACTATCAGAACTTTACGGTATATAAAAAAGGGTTGTTTACTGAGGAGATTTTACGCCCTCTCGGCATAGAAAAACTGATGAAACTGATAAATGTCTTAAATATGATTATAGGTGTCATATTTCCCTAGTACAGAACTCCTTTCGGCCAAATTTGATATAGAAGGAACCGCTTTCCACCTGCTAATAACCACTGATTAAAACTGAAAACATGATGGCAAAGAATGACGGCTCTTGAAACGTCACAATTCAGGCCCGCTATGAGTGTGTTCATTGGTGGTTATAGATATCAAGGGCTTGATTGGTTGATTTTATTAATGACAGCCAGTATATAGGCTAGGATAAGCATACCTTTTATGGGTATTTCAGTCGGCTATTCAGTTCGGAAAAGCCATACTTGTGTATATTCCTTACATCATTTTCTCCAGCCATGGCCAGCAGAAACGAGAAATCACCCGGCGACAGAAGGTACGGTCGTTATTACAAGTACGAATCTATTCGCTTTGAGTGGAGAAAGTTCTTCGAAGAGAACCACCCCCGACAAAGGTACATGGCAGAAGATTTCTTCAAGAACTTCTTTCGCAATCACCGTGGTTTTCAGTTCGTAATAGCCGAAATTTTTGACGGGACAACTCATCCTCTTGTGTCCGCGGAGAAATTTGCTGACTTGAAAAATGAACTGGAGAGGAAAACCGGTCAGAGTTTGCCAGAAGTGTCTAACACCTCCGACGTAAAGGTAAAGGAGGAACGACGATCCTTTTCTGATTTGCACACCTACATCAATTTTTCCAAGTCCCTCAAAGCAGCGAATGACCAAATTAAAGTCAGGTAAGCGGTGTTAATGTAAGTTAGTACAAAATAACCGCGACTAATGCGTATTTTTGCCTGTGTATTTCTTGTAAATTAACCAATTCCACCGATCACCTTGAAGTTCGTACCGAAATTTGACAAAACAGCTCAAATGAGTGGGTAAGAAGACTCGGCAAAACTATGAAAACATACGTAACCAGATTTTTCATCACGCACCTCCTTTTGACTCGAGTGAACATTGGTCGGTTGGTCCTTTTTTACTTCTGTTGCTTTGCTTTGTGCTTGATTTATTCCTTTCAACAAATAGAGTCATGAAGTTCGAGTATTCGTCGTTTTGAATCACATGATTTACAGTCTCGCTACCTTCCGCTTGCCAGGGATCGTGAAAGCTTTCGAGATGAAACACATTTGTGCACTAGTTCCCTAACTGATAATATCGTCAGCAGCGACTTCTCTACATTCTAAAAACTTTGCCAAGTTTCTTCTTAGTAGGTATTTTAGTTCTTTTGGTCGACAAATTTGGTAATGTTTTTTAGAAAGTGCTGTTTGGGCAAGAACAGAATATGATTACTTAAGTCGCAAATATATACGGTAGGCCTTTTTTCTTGGAACTATACATGTAAATCACTCACCAAATTTTAAAGATATATGTTGATTATGAAAAATCATCACGGTCGAAAGCGTATTTCCATTTGATGTTGGTGTTTCTGGGAAAGCTTCATCGTCACAATTTTCCTAGAAAGTGGCATTGGTTAATTGACCTTTCACAGACAGGTTTGAATTAAGATAAATTTCGCCAAATGTTTCCTCAACAAACAGTTTGGGTCATTGTCGCATCATATTTTGAGTCACTTAGTGTTACAGAAAGATGCCTTTGAATGAAAAGAATCCTCGACTTAATATCTTTTTTAAGTATTCAAACATAAAGGAATGAACCGGTGAGAGTTGGGGTAAGCGATGGCGGAAATTGATACGTGCATTAATATTAATGTTTAAAGACGAACTTGTCCGGTCGTAATTCTAGAATTCACTGTGAAGCGATCCCTCGCGTGATGTTGATTCTACTTCGGAAGCAACCTGTCGCTCTACTCCTGATTGGGAATAGTGGATTTCCACTTAGCGAAATGAAGTTCATATTCTAGCGTTTTAAAGCAAGTCATATGATGGAACTAATAAACAGTGATATTTGCAGACTTTCTTATTTTGATACCAGTCATCAAAATAAATAAATTGTCTTTCATCATTGTCTCGTTGCAGGAGAAGGAAAGATGCAGAGGAAAGTGTCAGGGAACTCCGTACTTTTCTGCAAAGGAAACCTAATGCTCGGGCAATGGCGATTGACATCGAAACATATGAAAACGACCACAGCAAAATTCTCGAAATTGGCTCCTTCACCACTTCCCTAGCCAGTCCTGAGGGGAATGAGCAAGCTCATCATGTTATCATTACAGAGAACCTCCATATGGTGAACAAGGATTACGTTTCTGACAACCGAGACAAGTTCAGATTTGGCACCTCACAGCACATGTCCCTTGCAGAGGCCGCTGGAAAGTTCTCGCAGTATATCAGCGATGCAGATATACTGGTGACTCACTCGGGCGGAGGTGATGAGTTTTACCTTGCCAAAAACGGCATGTCTTTGGAAGGGAAACCAATGTTCGACACGCAACTGCTTGGTTTGGCACTGCTGACCGACGAGAAAAACTTGAGCGTGTTTGGTCTGAAGCGGCTGATGGGGGACCTGGGTATTTCGTATGACGAGGATATTCTCCATAACGCTGGGAACGACTCCTACTACACCATGAAGGTGTTCCTGGCCTTGAAGAAGAAACTGTGATGAGGATTCCAGGAGCGAAGTGAGTCTCAGACCGTTGGTAGTTTTAAATTGATCAAGAAAAAACGGCAAAGAATCAAAATGAATTTTCAAATTATATATGTTGCATCATAATACAGCTTGACAGAAGCATTTAACCTTAAGCTACGATAGATCAGAAAATTACCTTCACTAATTTTTCTTCAATATGATTTAAATGGCACTTTCAATTGATCAAGAAAAAACAGCAAAGAAAAAAATGAATTTTCAAATTATATATGTGGCATGATAATGCAGCATAACTGAAATATTTGACCTTAAGTTACGATCGATCAGAAAATTATCTTCACTAATTTTCTTTTTTCTTCGATTATTTCAATTAATGACAGTAGTGTAATAGTCTGATCGGTCCTTGTTATTTGATAAACAATGCGACCACCATTGAAACAGGAAAAAGAAGTTACCCAAGGGAAGCGCTCTTTTAGAAGAAAGTTATTTACAAGAAGATCCATCAATTACTGCTACAGTTATCTCTTCACTTAAGACACAAGGGGTCAGAAAAGGAGCAGCTGACCGTTAATTTTGCGTTTTGAAGACACTTATGATTAAAAGAACACTTGAAATACATGATTCTTATCATGTGTCACTTTATTCATCATAATATAGCTGACAATGACTCTGCATTTGACATCAATTGATAAGCTGGTTATATCTTGTTTACCGCTTTACTTCAAGCATGTGTTGGGAAAGAAATTGATCACATAATTATAATTAATAAAACTGAGCATTTTACTGAACATTATACATTTACCTGTCTTCTGGGAGGAATAAAAGACCTATATGATCTTAAGATGGCCTGCAGGTAATTGGCACTGTTCCTCATTGTGGCTATAGTGCAGGACATGACTTTGACAGCTCTCTGAGCAACATTTAAATATTTCATTTTGTATACATGAGGTAACCCATGGTTAAACTTCGTGGTGGGCCTTGGTTTTACATTTAGGGGAGGGGGTAGAGTAAACAAACTATATTATATGCAGTTGGGGGTTATGTAAGATCACCTTTTTTACACAGATGGGTGAGGAGGTCACATCCATACTTAGTCCCCACCCCCCACTTTAAAAACCAACAATTAACCAGTGCAGAAACAGAACAAGTACTTACTTTACATACATTGAAGGTGTTCAAAATTCTTGTTCTAGGATTTCTCATTTTAGAAACCTTCACATAAAAACAAAAGCAGAAAACAATGAACAAACAGAAATTACTGAAAGGGTTTGATATTTTATTATCAGTTTTCTTTACAAGCACATTTTCAGGATGTATTATACAGGACCACAAAAGATGATATATGAAGAATAAGATGGCAAAGGAAAACATCCACACCATCCAAGAATTATTCATAGCCTCTGCAAATAAAATTTAAAAGGTACACATTAGTATAAGGAGAATATTCATTTTAACACCAGTCATTATAAATAAAAAAATTAGTGTCCGCAATTAAAAATTTTTGAAACTCACTTGACCATTGGAGCAATTTCCCAATTGGTTTGTGCACTGGTTGCCGGTTCAATCACAACACCATCACTTGTAATGACTGCAATTTCATACTGTAATCAAATAAACATCCATTGTTAACTGCTTTGACTTTGGACACAAACGAAAAGTGACACCTTGTAGATTCAACATTGTACAAAAAGTAATACAAACCTTGTTTAGTGACCTAGCATCTCTGTAAAACAACACCTGCAGACATTTAGTGATCACTTGCCTAGCCTCCTCTAGAGACATGCTGGGATCTTTTTCAAATGCATCACGGAGAATTGGCTGAAATCAGAAACAAGAATATTCAAAACTTAAATCTGACAACAAAGTTTCCTCAACAAAATCAACCATTGAAATTGGCTGGCCTTGCACTAGCAGTTACAAATAAGTGCAAGAAAATTCCATATTCAACGTGTGTATTCCTTTTTCACACCTCCTAGTTGGCTTAGAGGAATTTCTTTATGATGGAACAAGTAAATTTAGAGGAGGACTTTTATAGACCCTTAGTGAAAAGGAAACAAACAAGGAGAAAAACAGAAATCTTTGGAATTGACACCAGACTGCAATGCCATGCCCTGGCCAAAAAGAGGTATAGTTTGTTGATAACCATTTGAATTTTACACAAGGTACTTTAGTAATACTACATAACTATATAAACTTAAAACATGGTGGTATGTAACATAATCTGAAGCTTAAAGTCCTCCAACAAGAAAACAATTCATCGGACAATGACATACATGTAGACTTTATCACTGACTGCATTGCTTTAGGCTTGTTATGAAACAAATCTCAAAAAAGAAAATGCAATTGCATTCCTCCACAGGAAGACAAACCTAAAATTTGCCTCATTCCCAACATGTGGCTTGGTAGCTCAGTTGGTAGTATCATCCAACTAGTACTTGGGAGACCTGGGTTCAAATCGTGTCATAGCCTGAATTTTTTTAAGCTTCTTTTCTGCAATCACTACAACTGCAGCACACCTTTAACATTTAAACATGTAATTGTGAGGCACAAGGAATGTGGTAGTACCCCTCTATACATGAGTTATTATTGCTTATTATCATTATTATTTATCTGCTAACTGATGGCCAATCAATGCTTCAAATGAAGAATAGGTCATTTTACTAGTTGTGCACTTAGTTGTCCAGCCTTTGGTTTGGAGTGAGGCTGAAGGCGACCCTAACCTTAACCCCAGAGACCAGTATCTGGCATGATAACAAAGTAATTTAAATTTGAAAAGCAGCAAGGTTTGTATCATAACAAGGTCACCCTTAGCCTCACTCCTGTTCAAAGGCTTGGCAAGCAACCAAACATGAATGCAATACATGTATTCTCACCTGGGCAAGATATGCACCAAACCCAGTGGCTATTGTGGGTGCTTCAAAAGCTATGCCAATCTTGTCAACACATCCCAGGAAACTGTTGACCACACAAGAAAAACAATCTAGGTCACCAGAATGCTTATTCAAATGCCCTGACAGTGAAGTACTTGGTCCAGCTGCCATGTTAAACTTTTTAATGTTACCAAGCAACAAAAAGCATCGTGGATTAACCTTGAATAGGTTTGTTTCTTGTTCCCACTGTATTCCAACCCATGAAAGGGGTAGAACATAAATAATTTGTTGGATTTACTTCTTTCATGCCACCCAAAAGATAACACCCAGCAAAGATAGATGCAACATTATCAGTAAGCATTCCCCTCAATTGTATGCCCCATCCAACCAGAAGAATGCTGCATTTACTTGAAGCTTGAAAGAAAAAAAATAATGAATTGTGTATAATTCAGGAAAGTACACCATGCTCAAAAATAAAGGGAAAGATTTGAACTAAAAGCACATTTCTACTCTACTTGATACTTAAAGATACGCTTTACCTCAATTGTTGTCAGTGATTTAAGAAATAAGAGTTTGAAATAAATGCCTCTTTCAAATAAACACTGCCATCAAATAAAACCCACATGAGAAATGCCCAAAATTTAATCAGTGCTTCAGCATTTAGAGAGGCTTCATAGGGTTTTTGACTGCCCAAGATCTGGATGCATACATTGTGCAAGCTTCAAAAATGTCAACAAGTAAACAAACATGGTGTTTAAAAAAAGTATCAAAATACAGCTTTTCTAATGGACTCTAGGGTTTCCAGCAACTATACCCATGATGTTCATGGGCCTTCTATGCCTAAAAAGAGGTCAACAGAAAAGTTAATACCTGGTGAAAGGAAGACAGATTTGAAAGTTTATGCATGCTCAGATATCAATCTTGCCAAATTTCTATCTTATGATGTAATGTTTTGGGGTAAGAATCAAAGTGCTCTGTGAGCAAACTCGTGAATTGACACATGATTTTTTAGATTATGTTTAATGTTATCTGGTTTAGGGAATTTTGTAGTTGATTGTCATATCTAGAGTATGAGCAGTAGTTCAGTGTTCGCTAATGTAGCAAAGAAACAAAGTAATGTTGGGATAAGAAGGCATTACAATTGAAATGATCATGCTATTACATTTGACAAGGGTGGATGATGTCATGTGTTTTAAATGTCTATCATTTTTGTTTCTGGTTAAAAAGAAAAGGTTGGAAGTAAATGTGGGTGAAAAGTGAAATTTACTGTCTTTCGTTGTAAATATTAGAAAATCAAGGCAATACTGTCGTAATGAAAACATTAACGATTCCCTCTTTATCAAATGAGACAAACAGGAACGAGTTTTGAGTGATATAATTAAGCCAAGCCTGCCACCGTCATTTTGGATCTCCGCCTGGGTAGATTTAAGTCACGTGCTAGGCAATGTATAATCAATGACAAGATAGAATTTCATTTCAGGCCTATTTATCAATTTTGTGGTGAGTAACTTTCGCATTTTAGTATGTTGTATGTATGTTGAATCTTCAAATTGTCTTGAAACTTAAAAGAAAATTGTTCTTTAAAAATTCACTGTAAAATCGGTAGCTAAAATTGTTTGTTTAGGTGTTATTTGATTTTTGTGTTAACTTGTTATTTTGTCAGTCGCCGGCATCTTTTGTTGCTTCACACAGGAAAAACACACACAACGAAACGTAATGATCAATTTTGTCCTCAATCTCACGCCATAACAGAAAAAGCTTTTGAACATCTGTAAACTCCGAGCGCTATGCAGTAAGTGATATTTTCAATGAATCTTTGCATTGTTTTCAAGTTCAAGGATTGTAAATTACAATTTTATGAAAAACGAAGGTTGTTCTGTTATTTCAGTGTTAATCCTTGCATGCCTGCCAGTCGCTGGCACTGCTTGTTGAAACTAAAACGAAAAAAAAACTCTTTTAAGATTATCATTGGCTTCTTTTTCACCCCACCACTATTCTTAGCAACAAAGGTCGCCATTTCGTCTGTTTATTGCTCGCCAAAAACTATCAAATGCACTCAAAAGCCTAAAATCTAAAAAAAGTTTACAGGAATCGACCAATTGAGCGAGTGAGCGAGTGAATGCCATTCCCCACATCGTATCTATAACTCACTCTTGCGCATGCGCGCAATTCACGAGTTAAAAAGGGTTGAGGTTTAAAAGGAGTGGGATTTGTCACATTTCCTTTAGTAAATTTTTTCGAAAATTAACTCAGTCCTGACCACATACAGTTCTTATCAAATGACCTATTTTTGTTACAATCTGTCAAAGCTAGTCCAACATATTTAGAAATATGACATATTAGAGGATATTGGCAAAACTGTCTGAACAACCTTACATTTTATAACTTTACAAGGTCAGGCTATATAATTTTCACAATGTGGCTAGGAATGAAGATATTTCACTCAAGAAATGTTAAGATATCTATAAAGATATTTGGGTCAAAAATTGGAATATATCTGCCTGTCATTAGATATGTTTTCATGGTAACATCATTAATCTAAAACTTAACACCTAGAACAGAAGCCTTATTATATTGCTAGCCAAACTGGTAAATCTCTTTACCCTTTAACTCCCATGAGTGACCAAGACAGAATTGCTCCTTACCATATCAACACAATATCAACCAGATAAGTGATGAGAATAAAAAAAAATAAATTTGGGGATAATTAATTGATCCTATGCTAAATTATCTGAACTAACTTTATAAGAATTGTGTGGTTGACTGTAAGGAGAATTACAAATTTGAACTGGGAGTTAAAGCGTTAAAGGAAAACTGAGATAAATCAATGACTCTATAGGTTTCCTTTCATTACTAATGCTCTGAAGGGAGGTTTATTTCTATATACTCTAGGGAGCCACATTGATAAGGATGGTATTCAAACAGTGGTTCTTGTTGCAATGAATCATCATGACTGTTTCCACATGGATGAAAACGCTCTAAATTCTTACGTATACAAATGTTCCTATGGTATGCGATTTGATATGTTGAGACACATCTTCTGACCGACAGCTACAGCAGCAAAGATAACTTGTTTTATTTATCAACAGGCTCACCTTTCACCATTATGGACACCACCAACAACAACTTGATTCCACAGGGGATCAAAACGTGTGCGCCTATATAAAAAAAAAACAACAACAACAACGAAGACACCAAGATGTAACCTTGTGACTGCAGGAAGTAACTTCGGGAATTAATCATCCAAAGTATGTGTTTTCTCACACAATTACCCCAGAAATGTCATTTAAAGAGTACGAAATACCTGTAATACATTATTCTTGTTAACCAAGAATATATGGACTTTGGAGTGTAACCATGGCCATCATTTAAACAGGCATCATCAATACTGAAAAAACAACAAAGAAATGCTCAGCTCTCTTATTGTGCAATCAAGAAAAAGGATTAAATCATTTTGCAATTACAATGTAAGAGAATTATTCATTTCTCAACAACAGCTCAACTGATGAATCACAATTGGTGGTTGTCAAATACAGAGATTAGATAGTGACTCTCTCTCATTGTTTGATAATCTGGATGGAAAAAGATATGTAAAAACTTAAGAGGCCTTTAATCAATAGCCATAAGAAGGGTTCAAGAAGATATCTAAATCAATACCTCTTACCAACCAAGTTTGAGGACTGTATTCTAAGTTATTGACCAAGGTTTTTTCCACTTAGATTTACGGCCCCAGTGAGAAATGTGTGGGCCATAATTCTGAGCATGAAAAGTGAGGTTCCGTAAAATGTTTATAACATCCGTGGGTTCAAATAGAGGAGGAAGATTTCAATTCAATAAAACAATTTATTTTAGCAGGCTGCACAATGAAAATACAGCTCCTTAAATTGACCAATCATAGTGCAAATCCTAACTGAGAGATATGATAAATTGACTAATCACAGTGAACATTCTAACTGAGAAATACAATAAATTGATCAATAATAGTGCACATTCTAACTGAGATATAAGAAATTGACCAATCATAGTGTACATTCTAAATGAGAGATATAATAAATTAACCAATCATAGTGCACTTTCCAACTGAGAAAAATAATAATTGACCAATCATAGTGCACATTCTAACTGAGAGATATAATAAAATGACCAATCATGGTGTACATTCTAACTGAGATTCTAACTGTATCTCTTTATTTATAAATTCATAGCTTCTCTAGATACCATCAATGTGATACTAATAGAGACTTACACTTTCTGATCCAGAAGAGATTTCAAATGCTGAAAATCAGCATAATCCCCAGAACCACCAACAACTGTGTTATTGCCAACAGCAGTGAGTCTTGAGACCTCTCGGAATCTTGCAAGAGATCCATAGGATCCTTCAAGCACACAATATTATCAGCATTATAATTTAAAGTATTTTCTTACAAGAAAATACTTGTATAGTAGTAAAAAAGGAATAACATCAAGACATTGATGAATGAAATATTGTATGTAAATAGTAAGCAAGTAAATAAATAAAAATAATGATGATGGAGGTACATTCCTGCAGAACCTGTGGTGCTGCATTGGTGGGATGTGATACAAGATAATTTGATTTCATCAACTGAGTTGATCATGTAAATTGACCACCATAGCAAGTCTTAAAGTCTGACATTATTAGTGTCAGCCCTTTATCAGAGAGAGGTTTTTTTTTTTAAGGAAGGCTGATACCGTAAAAACCCGCAGATAAGCCGCACCTGTAGATAAGCTGCAACCGCAGATAAGTCACACCCTAAATTTAGCTGCTCAAATTTTGGAAAAAAAGTTTTTTGAAAGAAATCAAAAGAAATCCAAAGTCTAAAGGCATCAGATCAGACGCAAAAATTTCAACATACACAACACCATTTTCAAATGTTCCAGCAGATAAGCCACACCCCCAATTCTAGTGATGATTTTTTGAAAAAAGGTGCAGCTTATCTGCAGGTTTTTACGGTACTTGAAACATCAGCTTCAGAAACTCTCTACCAAGGTCAATTCACATTATCAACTCAGTTGATAAAACCTAAATAAATAAATAAGTTTTTAAAATCAGTGTAATATAACCAACCTAATGTGTCTGCTGCCATAAGAATTCCACCATCAAACTTCACACCAAGCACAGAGGTACCAGTTGTGGTGGGGTATCTGACAAAAGAATAATTGTGATAAATATCATAATATGAAGAACATTTTACAGTATGAAAAATGCTACAATCATGAAGGTACTACATGATGCCTAAATTGATGTGGGGCACCAAATCATATTGATGGGCAATGCAAAATCATTTGGGCTAAGGAAAATTATTGTACTGACCACTTAGAGAGTTACTGTTGCTATTCAGAAACACCTGTGCGTTCCCAAGAGTGTAGATCCCACTGAAAAATTTAATTATTTTTGTGTAACGGTATTTTTAGTTTTAGTGAGTAAGTCCTGAACAACATCATCACTGTGTTTTTTTATATAATCACGCTAGCTCTTCTACAAAATTTACCGCTATGGTCTAATCCTTTATCAATCTAATGTTTGACGCAATGAAAAAATTATACGCCAATTAATATCAAGAAAAACTCATGCCTTTGAACCAGTTTAAACTTATTCATCAGAAACTAAAATCTCTTGTAAAGCACATGAACCTCTGTCGAGCAAAATTGTCACTAACTACTATATAACCAGATGTTTACTCACAAAGTTCTCTTAGCCGGTGAAAATTTTTCAGCAGTTCTAGAACTACTTGGATTGCCGGGAAAGTTATAGAAAGCGCCTGGTGATGGTCCATTACTCCAAAACTGATCTTGAAATCCAGGAACATTCATTGCGGCCATGTTTCTCTTCTTTTTGCCTGAGTCATTCCCAGCATGCAATATAGTAACAAGGGGTTTTCTACCGGGGTGGGTTTAGTGTTTCTGCAAGCTGTTAAATGTAAGATTCAGAAGGAAAATACTGAATTTTTAGGCATCATATGAGATAATTAATTCATGCTTAAGAATTTTGTGAGGGAAAGTATGCTATCGAGAAATTTTCGACAATTTTTGAGTGTCTCTTTTCATCTTTCTACTTACCCCTCCCTTCATCTCTCTGATTTGTACATTTTTCACCGCTGATTAGTGCAGGCGCAAGTAGACTCGTCTCTGTTCAAAATGGCGGACAAAGTGGAGAGTCTCATCGTGGGCAGAGAAACCCGGCGAAATGCTGGAAACTTAATGTCTAAACTGATAGCAGATGAGCAAGAAGTTGATTATTTTTATAAAACAGCTTTTGGAGGTTTCGAAGAAGAATCTGGGGATGAGAAATATTCAACAGAGGAAGAAGAAGCGGACGTTGTAGACTCCGACTTTAGCGTCTCTGAGACAGATGAAGTGATAGATGATCAGGGAGATGACGAACCGGTAAAAAAGCGAAAAAAGCAGTTCATAAAGCCGTATAAAGCTCCGAAGAAAGACACTGCACCTTCGAAAGCTACTAATAAGGAACCAGAAGTGAAAAAACGGAAAAGTTTCGAGGACGCTCCACGAGAAGGTGTGAGAAAATCAACCAGGGCGCTTACAGTTGAACGCGCTGAGGCAACGAAGAATCGTTTCAAACTTGAGAAGGAAAAAAAGAATTTGCTTAAAAAGAAGCAACCGAAAAAGTTTCTCGACATGAAGCGCCTTACTCAAGAAGAACTTTTAGCAGAGGCGAAAATAACGGAAGAGGAGAACGTGGCTTCACTTCAAGCTTATCAACAACTAGAGGCCGATAAAAAGAAAACAAAAATCCAGAAGGTTGCATTAAAGGGCCCCATTATCCGCTTCCATTCTTTGTCCATGCCGGTCATTGAAGTATCAGAGCCTTTGGTGAAGGTTGATGACAATGAAGACGAGGAAGTAAATGTAGATTCAACGAAGAGGTGCTGCAGGAATTTTTTGATTTTCACAGATGCAAAGAATTTTCCCTCTGCATACTTTCCCACTAAAAAACTCAAAGTTCCACACAGAACTTACTGTCCAGTCACAGGGTCACCAGCTCGATATCAAGACCCTGTCACTGGTTTACCATTTGCAAATGCCCAGGCTTTTAGATGCATAAGAGAGAGGTATGCAATGCAAGCAGAGGAAATGAAAGGAAAGACTTCTGAACTTGAACAAAGAAGAGCCAGGAAGTTGTAGGATAAGTAACTGCCTGCTTCAAACTGTACAGAATGTGAAACTGAGAACGAAAAAAGGGAACAGTAATACCAGGTCATAAACCCCCTTAAACTTTTTATTTTGCAACAATAATGAATCAATGAATTATTTTATCACTTAATTCATATATCATTGCAAATATGGGATTATGATCTAATAGTATTTTCCATCCTGGTTTTTTTTTCTCAGCAGTAATCTTGCATAATCTTACTCCAAATTTACATCAATGCAAGCTTAATTTTCTTTCCTTTGGTATCACTGTATTGTAGAGAATGTTTTTGCATACAAAGGTGCAAGATTGTTCAATGTTATGATATGCAAGGAAGCGCTATTCTTTAGAACTGATCATGAGTCATGCATGTGAGAGTGCATATTTGAGTTCTGACTGAAGCAACAGTTCACAAATTCAAGTTGTTTACAATAATCACATGAAATATAATCACAATGTACAAATGTATCTATTAAGGATTGCCTCTACTGGTTGGAATTCAATATGGTTGTCATTATTTTTTCAAGAGAAAATAGACATCACCAGTCACATGAAGAGTAAACCACATTCATTTATTGCTATATTATGTAGTATAAGACAGTCTTAAAATGTTTACCAGCCAAGTATTGTTTTTCACTGTTGGTGTTTTTGTTGAGAGTGTAAACCACTGTTATATTTTTGTTAAAAGCATTCTTGTGTAAGTAAAAGTAATGTCTTGTAAAAATTGGTGTAACAGTCTAGTAAAAATGATTTATTTACTTAAGACACTGTTTATTGTTTTGACTTTGGGAATTAAGAAGCCAATCATAATTTCTAAAAGTAGTGGGTATATTCCAACATCCAGTGTAAATTTTGAAATATGGGTGGTGTTGGCATGTTTTATTGAAGTAGAATACAGATAAATTTATCATTCTGATATTGACGTTTCACCTGCGTTCTGTCTGTCTCCTTAAGGCAATGAATTGAGTTTTCCTTGAAAATTTTAAATAAACTGAACTGGGAGAACCAGTACTTGGAGAATGCAGGTGCAGGAACTCTTACATGAAGTCACTTAGAGTATTATTCGACCACATGGTTTGACAAAGACTGGCGCTTCAGCATCGAAACATGGTCTAAAACCTTCAGGGACTTCAAATCGCAAGACAAACGATGAAACGTAAATGTAAGAGTATAAAAATTCATGTCAAGTTCCTCTTCCAGGAACTTAATCACCTTATATAAGATTTCTACCAATGAAAATGGTTACACTGTGACGCCAAAAATGGCCTTGACTTTCTCGTCGAAATTTTTTTCGATCCATATTTTATCTGGAATTTACGCTAGATCTAAGGTTAATTGGCGAGTGTAAGAGGATTAAGAGATAAAGAGTAGGGAAGGGAAGTTATTATCCTGTACTAGCCTCATAGTTAAAAGAAACGAACTACAGACGGCGAGTTCACGTTAAGAAAAAGAAAAGAGAGCTGTGACTTAGAAAACCATAGCCACCTATTGGTCCTCGCCATATCAAAGTTGTGCTTGTCTCCTCTTTTTGAGAGACCGGATCAGTCTGGAAAGCTAGCTGCAATCTGATCTGTGAGCTGGATAAGTCTTTTGGCCTGATTAGATTGATTAGATTAATATCTAGCACTATCAGGACACGCCCTAATTCCAAATTCAGCCTTCTTTGCATGATAACTAAACTGCGACAAAGCAATGTCGAGTGTAGACAAGAGAACATATTGATTTGAAACACATTTGAAAAATTTGGGACGCTGACAAGGAGTCAAACCTCAGACCTTTAGATTCTACGCTCCGATGCTTTACTACTGGGGTACAGAGAACTTTATGCTTCTCTATTCTTTCAACTCCCAAATTAAGATTGTGCTTTTGTCTCGTATAACGTCGCTAGGTTTAACATGGGGGTTCTTAGCAGATTCTTAACAGCACTAGCGTTCATCGAGGTGCTAACTGTTGTGAGAATAAAAATAATTACAACGTAGCGCACACAAAACAACAACATAAAAGATATCAGCAATGAAAGTACGCACAAGAAATAACAAAAATGGAATATTTTATTAAAAATTACAAATCTCGATGAAATAACGTATTTTTGATGTAAAAACTCAAATTCCTTGCTTTTTTAGTCGCTTTTTTTTTCTGATGTTTTATAACGTGTAAGTTTTTTGACTTAGTTGTCAATTGTTCCCCCCCCCTCTCTCTCTCTGAGCCAATTTAATATTCTCTTTCATGGGCCGCTCAAAACCATCGCCTTTTGGGTGATGCCGTCAACATTGCAGAGCGAGAGTCTCCAATTCTCCCCACCCAACTCCCTAACCCGTCTAGCTATGAACCAAATTTCCATTTTTTCTCACCCAAAGAAAGGAAACTGTACGAGGCTCTTACTTTCTTGAGAAAATATATCACTTTAAAGTCTTCTTTTGCGGTCGAAGGTTTGTTTTCTTCGGCTTTCCTCTCTTTCTTAGTTGCAATGTCTCTTAGAAAACAGTGGTCTTAAAAAGACGATTGTCTTAAAAGATTTTTCCCAAGAATTTCAGCTGTAAGAATAGACTTAAAACAGCCGACACAACGTTTGCTCGGGTTCATGATCCCGAGCTCTTGATAGGCTTATAATTTAATAAGATTTGGTTTTATTACCTTGTCAGTACTCTCCCACTGACGCAGCACCGCAGTTTCTTTAGAAACGTACCTCCTTTACAATTTAGGATATTCGCAATAATCTTGCTTTAAAAGCGATAAAAAAATCTTCATGATGTAAAAAGCGTTATAACCCGCGTTTTGAAGTTTGCGAATTTCGCACGGAATTTCCAGCTTCATGAGAATGTCTTCTATGCTGTTGTTTTTCCGAGAGTCAGGAAAAAGAGCAGAATGAAGGGTGAGCGTATCGATAATTTCCTTGTGCTCTTCTCGAAGGCCTTGAGATTTGAGGAAACTACGAATATCTTCTGAAGACGTTGAATGGGTGATCAAAAAATCAACGTGAGAAACGTCTTCTTGAAGCTTGGTTATTATATCAGTTAGTCTTGCAACCTCTGCACTTCGAAACAAAGAGACGTCGTAGCTCTCTAACTGCGTGTTATTGTTTAACAAAGGTACATTTTCCTTTACTAAGAATAGATGATAGTTTTCGCCATCCTGTTCACTTTCCAGCGAAAACACTACGTATCCAATTTGCAAGATTTTTGTGGGGTCTTGCTCAAAAAATTTTACGTTAAACGCTAAAAATAAGGGTGATTTTTGCTCAATGACTTCATTTATCCTTTGAAGCGTATGTACTCCATTGATATGCCTTTGACGAGCAATGGAACGATTCTTCTGTCGCAACTGGTCATGGAAGATGACGAAATCTTTCAATGTTTTAAAGACCCGCATAATTTGCGGTGTTTTCCGGGACAATTTAACTGGTTCCACGTCGGGCAAATTCTTTGTCATTTCTGATGCCTTGTCTATCTTTTCTTTAAAGAATGTATACCCTTTGTAGTCCAGGAAAATTCCTGCGTTGTGATCGAGATCATAGGCTACCACAAAAATCATTTCTTTTAAATGGCGATCAAAAGAATGGCTGAAATAATACTTAATTCGTTCGTAGCAGTGTTTCCCTTCTTCGCGACTGGCTCGTGTCCAGGTCTCTCTCAACGTCTCAAAACTGTACATGTATTCTGGGCAGTTTTGGCACACCATAGAACATGGTAATGTACATCTGTCTTCCAGTCGATACTTAAATTCACTCATTTTTTCATGCAAACTAAGTATACTTTACTTCCATCAGAAACGATCAATTTTTCATCTGCATTAAACCTGCAACATAAAATCATTTCATTATTCAATTTCACTTTCCGTATAGTAATCGAAAACTAACTATCTTAGAGTTGCTAATTTTGTTCTTCAATGAATTTCGTAAAATTAATTTTGTTTATCTTGAAGATGATGTGACATATTTCGCAAGACTTAATCTTAACGATTTTGCAAGAAAATTGGTTAATATTATCTAAATTTCGAAGATCCACATCTTCATTGGGAGTGCAATATATAACTTTTTCGTGAAAAAAAATCCAAAATCACAGAAGTTCTATACAGGACGAAAACAGTGCTTGCATGTTGGTTTTTTTACAGCCCCAGTACTACGATGTGACGCAAGAGCACGTCCTTTACAGTCAGAATACATATATCCCGTTCTTAAAACTTTTACAAGGATAGTTCTCTGGCATTGGTAAGGCAACGAAATTAATTAACAGCATGATCGATTTTGACAAATTGAGTGTAACATTTTGATAAATTTACGTCTAAGGTCCGAAAAAGTCTTCTTATTTTGTGGTAATGCTTTTCGACGGACTTGGAGATCGGAAACATTGCGCAATTGTAGTCCCGTCAAAACTAAGTTAAAATATCGTACCAGCTAACCACCAGCATGATTATGAGCAGCAGATATCTGAGTCTTCAAACATTATTTAAAAAATTGGAAATATCATAACTGCTTGCAGTGAAGATTCTTTACTCTACTTACATGGCATATTAGTGAATTTCATATTAGAGGTTCTACAATGCCCGGTTTTAGTTCAGACGAAAGTAGAAGACAGCCACAGCCCAGACCAACCAGACCAGCGTACTGTATCTGGAGCCCGGCGCTGTTTGAGCGCCGGTTAAACAGACTGCGTTTAGCTTAATATTGGACCAGGCTTGGCTTTCCGGCTATAAGATTTATCGCACACTTGCGGAACGACGTCATTTTTCAAGTTTCGATTATTTAGTCCTAAGGGTTTTTATCCATTGAAAAGAGCCCAGCTGAGAATGTCTGTATGTACGCAGAGCTCATCACATTCTTGGATTAATTAGCCCTTCATCATAAGTTCAAGTCGAACGAGAATATATTAAAGAATAAAACAAATGAAAAATTATGCTGTAAAAACGATTTTTGCGTAGCAAGCTTTTGGGAATCGGCCGACAATCTGAGGTTTTTTTCACTTTCACTTTCACAAAGGGATACTAATTCTGAGCATGCTTTGAGATGTTTTAAAATCACCTTAAATATCTTAGCAGCTGGAAATGAAAAGAGAATCGAAAATTAAAACAGCAATAGTGAATCCTATAAGGAGCAAATGGTGAAAAAAAAAAAAACGGATAAAATGTCACGAAGTTGAAAAGTTTTGGGTTTCAAGAACCGACTTGGACGAAGTCCTGTTTATTTGCCCTTAATTCACTTGTTTGATCTTCAGCTTGCGCGTCATAAAACAACCTACGTACAAGAGTCTCTAAGGGAGAACCTCAGAGGTTGGCAGCTCTGAAGTTTATCACCAAACTAGAACCAATAAACCAAATAAACAAGTTATAGGATGCTGTTTGGAGTGATTGAACTCCAATGAGATCGAAAGTGTGTAGCCAGTTGCACTGTTGTCATTAATAAAATTACAATCTATGATTAGCTTTCAGTGGTAAATAATGAATCAAAATCTGTATGGAAAATTTTCCACGCATGCAAAACTGGATGCATTGTCTATACACAGCGCTTACAGCGAATAACAAGCGTAGCATTTTCCTACCGGTTCGATTACCTCTTTCCAAGACTCTCGATTCTTCCTAAGTAGGTGTTTATTTATGAGACAGGATTGTGGTGAGCACAAATCAAAACAGATGAACGCTGCCTTTTTATCTAAGAGTGTGTTTTCCCTTCCTTGAATTATTCCGGCAATTTATCATGATTTTGGTCATGCATATTGTAGTTTACTTTTTTCCAAAAAACATACTTACAAACTTCACTTACTTAGGGCTCTATCAGTCCAGTTTTACAGCATTAACAGCTAATCTTGGCGTCTTAGTCGTGGAAGCAAACGAAACCACACAATTATGCATATTCAGAGTCAATTGGGGTTAACGCTATTTTAAACACAATCAAATTCATTTGACTTTCAAAGCCCTTTTGTAATTTCTCTCAGCTTTTCCTTTGTTTCCAAGATTTCTTTGCGGTGGTATGATCGAAAATTATTGAATAACAGCGGTAGTCAACTGCAGGAAGGAGTCTTAATTCAAATTGACAAAAAGGAGAAAAAAAGAGAATTGAACATGTAACAAAGCCAAAAGTAATTCTTGTAGAGTCTGGTTGGGATTACCCGGCAACTGTCAAAAAGCGCTAATGTTAATTTATTTTTTCCTTTCCCAAGAAGTGGAAGAAAAACAAAAGAATAAAAGAGCGACAAATGTCAATACATTTTTTTAATTGGAAAAAGTAGCGACCAAGGAAATTTGTAAAGTGGCTGTGTAAAAGACATCAAAGATCTGAAGTGCGGTATTTTGGTAATCCATGCAGGGAGAACAGTATTAACTAAAAAAAAATTTTCATGAAAAGTCATATAAACTTCAAAGGTCTCATTTAACTGATGATACTGAGTTTCCTTAATGTTGCGGATGATACGCTTACCGAGAATGGAATTAAGGACATGTTGTTTCTTATAGCTGGTATCTTAGATCTTATAACTTATGCTCTTGAATTACGATTTACAAGAAAATACGAACCTCATTGTGACTATGACCTTATAAGCTAATAGCACGTGATCAAGTGATGACCAGTTAAGAAAACCGTGATGATAATCTCTCAGTCAATCTTTTCACAAGTCCATTCCATTTCAGAGCAACTACGTTTTACCCATACAGCCCTAAAGGTTTCGTGTGTAAAAAGCTTCTCTGCAAATTTGTAAGAAATCACTCTCTTATACGATATTCTCTACATTGCGATTAGTTGTTGCTGAGTGCTGATTTAAAAGGTCATTCGAGGTTGCGTTGATCATGTAAACTGATCAATGTTCCAAAATCACTTCAGGCAGTGCTTCTAGTTCTTAACCTAATCATGTTCACACTCATCATCTGACATGTGTCACGCCACGCATCACAAAGTCTCCGACAAAGGTTAGCATGATGATATCAAAAGTTTCCACGAGGCTTCAGGATTAAAAACTCTGAATTTAGCAGTCGAGAGATCTCAAGTTATAAATAAAAACTGCACACATTTAAAACTCTAATACACTTCCACCAAAGAATAAGATATTAAAAGTACACAAGCTTTGCATTGACTGTGATAAGGATAGTTTACGATGGAAAACGTTTATGATCATGAATAACTAATATAGTTCCCATTTGGTGACGGGCAAAAACTGATTTTAAATCATTCTGGTCTCGTGTGAATGAAGTCAGATCACATCCTTATTAAAGAACTTCCTATGTAAATAGTTTATTTTCAGTGGATAAATAAATATATCAAATGGAAATCAAATTCATTTTACTTGTTATTTTTTTTGGCTATCAAACTTTAGTCACGGGATGAGATAAACATTTTTGTTCTGTTAGTCGGTGACGTGGTTACAAAAATATCTTAGAAATATTGTATTCGTTTCAGTGATGCAAAAATGACGTGATCTTGTAAAGTTGTTATAAAAAAAAAGAGAAGAAAGACCAAGAATACATTATGCACAACGAAAAAAGTTAGCTGTCGCTTTTGCATTAAATTAGGCTGAAGCTAAAAGCTCATGATGTTTCCATTTTGTTCAATTAGATTTTGCTCAGCTTTTCTTTGATCGTTTAATACGACTGTAATTTTCAAATTTCAACAACAATTTGTTCTTGTGAATTAATTATTCAAAGTTGGCATGATAATGGATGCACCTGAGAGTAGCTGCGTGATGAAAGCGGGTTCAAAGAATGACAGACTAAGCATGTATATTATAGATTTTTACGTTGACAAATTAGTCTAATACTATTAAAAGAGAGGAAAAAAATTAACCTGCACTGCTAGTTTTGCTGTAATATTTTCTTATTAAAGAAAAAATGAAAACTTGTTATTTTCGAAATTCAGTCAATGCGTGGATTTAACCATGCATTAATTGAAAGATTTTCCCTCTTTACATTCACTTTTAGACATAATTTTAATTAATCTACGTATATGGTCATTCTGAGACTTAAGAGAGATATTAGTTGTGGGAATGTGTTCCAGAAGAGTTTTGCACTTAAGTTTTGATGGACGAATCGATTTCCATAAGTGCACTCTGTTATTCATCCACCAGTATCTGTTAATCTACCAACATTCAAACACCGTTTTAACGCCGTAAAATTTGAGTGTTACGTGGCGTTTACAAGCACATCTTGAAAACTGTAGGGGACGTCAATCTCGGAAGTAACAAAAGATATTATTTTAGTTTAGGTTGGTCGGATGAGAACGCATGGAATGGTTTTTCGTTTAGTCAAAGCACCACCTGTCGGTAAAGTTACATACATTTATACGGCGTGTGGCTTCGTGTAAAGTTATAACATTAATGAATTTGAAAGACTAACTGAGCTGAAAATGTTTTTCCCAAAACGAACCCTCCATGCAGCTTTAGGAGCCGACATGCTATGAAAATTCATTATTGTAACAGCCACCTCTTGGTGTAAAACTTAAATTTATCTGTAAATTGCGGCACAGGGTTTAAACATTTGCATCAAAAATAAACCACAGGCCTGAGTTTATGAAGATATTCCATGATACACCTTCTATGACAGAAAATAATTGTTACGAATATTTTTTTGGCCCAACGGAAATCTTTCTAACTAACCTTGCGAATGTCCACTGTTACTCCGAAACGAAACGTAGGTTGTACATGTTGTCCACGGGCCACCACTAATTATTACAATAAAAAAAGGCTTTCGACGAGGTCAGTTAAAGTGGCTTTGCATTTAAAATGCAAATAGTAAATCTATTTTAAAGTAGTGGCATCAAGAACTATATTTAGAGAGAGGCTGATATATTGTAAGTCAGTTTGTAGACCGAAAAAAAGTTTAACAGGGAAAATACAGCTCGAATGATTTAGAGTCACTATGATAAATTCTTTAATAAAAATAGGAGGACTTTTACTGTTGCATAAATTATTTGCTGATTATTTGGGATGTAACTTAATACTCTTAATTTGCATACTTGTCTGTGTGATAACCGATGTATTTACAAGAAGGTACCAACTAAATAAGTAAGCTCAAAACCGGCCGTAAAATGTAGCGAAAACCAAGCAAACAAATTACAACAAAAATAAAAACATCAACAACCATCAAATCTATTCACCGCACAGTAGAAACTTAAGACTGACAATTGCAAATTTTTAAAACACTTAATCTCTTTCGTGTCTGATCAAGTCCATTTACGTAACTTCAAACGTCTTTTCCTGATCATCCACGTTTGATCTATTTGTACACAAATAGTCGATCGTTCTTGAATAAGCGACTGACTATTGGTCTCGTGATAAGCAAAGATACGCTTACAAGGGGAAATCGAGCTAATAGCAGATTGGATATGGTACTTATCATATATTTTTTTCATAAAAGTGTTGTGTTAACTAAAAAGATTATAATCTCTTGGTTCACTCCATGGTCCTAATCCACTTCCAGGACCCATTCGAGACTAGCGTCCCCTTGTTTGGGATTTAGTGGACAGCAACTCGCCAAAGACGCTAGTTTACCAATATGAAGAAACAGAGGGACTTTTCACCATCTTGGATGGTGGTAACATGCAAGAGAGAACTTTTAACAACTTAAAAGTTGTTCAGCCAACAAAATTACGGAAACACTTACCAATCAGTTTGAACGAATCACACTTTAAGGACAGACTTTGATATCTTTCCATTGTTGTCACAGAATTATTTTTTACGTTTAACTTTTTTTACAGTCAACGGTTAAAATTTGTCAATTTTTTAAGCCTGAAGTTTTAGGCCGTTTTACGGCTAACGGTTGACCTTAAATTTGTTTTGCGAAACCAAGGCTCTGTTGCCTTATCGAGTTTGAATTGTAGCGCGTGAAGAAAGACAAACGATTTGACGAAAAAAAAAGGCACCAGAGCAACATGACTGCCATCCGATGAACCGGCGCGTAATTAAGGAACAATGCCGTAATTGATACTATTAGAAGAAAAGCAGCTGCTGGTGTGCATTCATTTGTTTTGAAGCTCCTTGGCATCGAGGCATGAATTTCATCCACCATCAGTTTAAAATGCTTAATCAAACTAATAAGCTTACAAATGAAGATTCTTTCAGACCTGTAAATCTGCGTTGTCGTGCACGAGTTATAATATTGCCTGTCAAACTTAATTAATTAAATGTGCCTACAATCTTACAATCAGGTTATATAGAGTGAGCGCTTGTGCGCTAACAGTTTGGTTTGGTCTGTGGTCTAATTCATTAAAGCCTAGCACAGTACAAAAGAGACGATCAAAAAGGACGATCAACAGGAACAGGCTGACATGTGAATTTGTTAAAATCAAACAATCATATAGCTACATAATGCCGGTTTATAAATGTATGTACAACTTTCCGCAGCTAACTGAGGTTTGATTTAATAAAACTAGCTGTACTTTACCGGTAACACTAGAGATGGAGAAAATAAACAACGCGCTCTTACTAATGTATCCTTCGTATTTATTTACTGAAAACACCCTGCGGCATTTCCGAGATGGGCGGCCGTCACCACCAAAAATACAAGGATGTCAAATAGATCAGCAAATACATAGATGGCTTAAGGATCAGTTGCAGGATAGCATAGCTAATAAAGGAATGGCATGGCCAAATTATAGACAGTCTAGTTTTCCTTAGTGAAACAGAACACCCTAAACATGAATAGTTTAGCCAAATGAGAAACGGTCTAGTAGCCCATGTTGAGTTAGAACATGAGATTGTGAAATGGACTAGCTCAATTACGAATAGCTTAGCACTCATTTGCAATACAGTACTCAAACGGTGTAGCGTTGCGTTAAACGGTTCAGGGTAACGTCGAGTAGTACAGCCTACACACAAACGGTGTAGCGTTGCGTCAAATGGCTCAGCGTAATGTAGAATGGTACAGCGTACACACATATGGTGTAGCGCTGCGGGAAATGGCTCAGCGTAATGTCGAATGGTACAGCGTACATAAAAACAGTGTAACGTTGTGTGAAATGGCTCAGGGTAATGTCGAATGGTACAGCGTACATACAAACAGTGTAGCGTTGCGTGAAATGGCTTAGCGTAATGTCGAATGGTGCAGCGTACATACAAACAGTGTAGCGTTGCGTGAAATGGCTTAGCGTAATGTCGAATGGTGCAGCGTACATACAAACAGTGTAGCGTTGCGTGAAGTGGCTTAGCATAATGTCGAATGGTACAGCGTACACACAAATGGTGTAGCGTTGCGTGAAATGGCTCAGCGTAATGTAGAATGGTACAGCGTAGACACAAATAGTGTAGCGTTAGGTCGAATAGCTTTGCAAAACATCAGACGCTCTATCTGAACATTAAATTGCTTAGTATTACTTGAAATATTTCGATGTTGTGGCGAATCGTCGTGGCGTGACGTGAAGGCTATGCCACTCCTTTATTAGCTATGCTATCCTGCAACTGATCCTTAAGCCATCTGTGTATTAGCTGATCTATACGACATCCTTGTATTTTTGGTGGTGACGGCCGCCAAGGCATCTCGCCGAAACCACCAAAAATACAAACCGCAAATGGAACAGCGATCTGCTGGGGGCATGACGTCATCGAATGCGAAGACTGGCGCGAAACCATTACATAGTGTGGTCACTCTGTGGAATAGTCTTCACTTCGCTTTGCCGTAAAGCAGAGCCAATTCGGTAAGTTTCTCTTCTTTCTTCCCCCGCCGATATTGCATTTATTCGTTTTCGTTCATGATAGTGTTAATTAAAATAGCGAGACTGGATCCTACCACGGTTTACCGGCCTCCCGGTTTACCACAGTTTGCACGTGTTGGTGAGCCTGAATTTTAATAGTATTAAGTAGTGTTATGATATGCATTACATGTCGATTGCCGAGCTCTCAATTCTCTTCTTTTCTGACTCGCGCTTACTTTTCAAAGGGAGTTTAACCTCAACGGCTCTTTGAACATTGCAGGAGTACGTGAGAAGTTGGATTTTGTGTGTGCCCTGGACGCCATGGTAAGGAAACTGATATCCTTCATCTGTTTTGACATTCTTCAATCAAACGTGTAGTGTGTGCCAAAGGAACCTTTTTTCCGAGTTGGTTTTGAGCACATACATACCCTCCATGATGAGGCAGGTCTGCCATAAAATTAGTAAGAAAACCTTCAGACATAAAAGAGGGTGGTATTTTTTACCATGAAAACATTTGATGGAATTGTAAAATTTAAAAAACGATCTCTGGCTAAAACTTTTAAAAATACGAGCTTTCGGCTGTTTGCGCTACAGCCTTCAACGGGTAAAATGATAAAAAGGTAAGAAATACTAGGTGTGAAGTACAAAGTAGGAAATTAAAAATGCTAATAACTAAGAATGTTTGTTAAAAATACTAGGTGTGAAGTACAAAGTAGGAAATTAAAAATGCTAATAACTAAGAATGTTTGTTAAAAAGAATGTTGTATTGTCCGGGCAAAGGACAGGAATTGTTGTCTGCATTGGGAGTTAACTTGAAATGCCACGCTTCTAGTGTTTTTCTTGTTCTAAAACTGCCTTTGTCAATAATAGATGCATTATCAAAGAGATGGAAGAGAGGCGAACGACTTGCGTGATTCGGACGCCTCGACCATCTTGAAAAATGTGCCAACAAGTTCCTCCGGGGACAACACTGTTGAGCGTCGGGTTTTTTTGGTCTGGATGTTTTTAATGAAAATCGATGGATAACCATTAGACTCAAGTGCTGAATAAACTCGATTTAGTTCTCGTTCTTTTCCTTCGGAGGAGTTGGGTAGCTTTAGGGCTCTGGTCATCGTAGCCGCTGTATGGAATAGTCTTCACTTCGCTTTGCCGTAAAGCAGAGCCAATACGGTAAGTTTCTCCTCTTTTTTTTCCCCGCCGATATTGCATTTATTCGTTTTTGTTCATGATAGTGTTAATTAAAATAGCGAGACTGGATTCTACCACGGTTTACCGGCCTCCCGGTTTACCACAGTTTGCACGTGTTGGTGGGCCTGAATATGTTTATAGTATTAAGAAGTGTTATGACGTGCATTAAATGTCAATTGTCGAACTCCCTTTTCTTTCTGTGACTCACGCTTACTTTTCAATGAGAGTCCAAATTCAACGGCTCTTTGAACACTGGAGGAGTACGTGAGAAGTTGAATATTGTGTGTGCCCTGGACGCCATGGTAAGTAAACTGATATCCTTGATCTGTTTTGACATTTTTCGATCAAAGTGATATCGGAATGCTTTAACTGGTGTGCCGGACGATAACAGTAAGCTCATAGAAGACTGTTTATATTTATTATTTTAAAGAGGTGTACATTATATTGCTTTGTTTATTAATTTTTTTCCTGGGTGCAGTGATAGTAAAAGTAAGTTCCATTTTTATTTTGTCGATCAAACGTAGATTACATGTCTGGACCGGAAACAGTTAAGGGGTTTTTTTCGCGTTCCAAAAATAGTGTTTGTCAGGGTAATATTTTTTCTGAGTTGGTTTTGCGCGCATACATACTTATCTTCCCAGTGCTCTTTCCCATTCCGTAGTCATCACGTATTAAGGAAGGCTAGTGCGGACATCGTAATGCACGTAGTTGTACGTAATTCTACAACTCTAGGTCGAGTTTTACCGTTCGATCTGTTACAGTCGCAACTTGCTGAATAAAAACTATTGCATAATTCAGACAATTGACAGGACATCTTGCTGTTTCGTCGTTTGTTTCGGTAGACATATTTATTTATATTTTTATTTATTTTTACATTTCTGTACCTCAACTATTAATTTTTGTGATTATTATTATTATTATTATTATTTTTATTATTATTGTTACAGACTGAGTTCAATACACACTAGATATATTGACTAGAGTTGCGTGACTTGTAACGTTTCTCTTCTTGCCTTTAGGGCTAAGCAAAGAAAACTTCCAGATGATGAAAAAGCAAAGAAGAAAAAAAAATTAGTGCTTGCTTTATAAGTGGCTCGTCACCATCTTATGAATTTTTTTTCTTCACAGGTATCTTTGTTTGTTGTCCTTCAGTACTGTTAAGAGTCATGGACTTTCGTCAGCATTTATCAGATTCCCTAAATGAAATAACTGAATATATACAAGAAGGCGGAAATCGTGGAGGTGATTCAGAGAATACTGTTTTAAGACTGGAGGTTCTTTACGAGGCAGCGTTGATCAATGGGGACATTCCTTTAGATGCGGTTGACTTAATCAATCAAGCTCGTACACACCTGAACGTAAACTTGCATCAACAAGAGCCTTGTCGTGGGTATGAAGCACCAGCAGTGAGTGAGGCAGGTCGCCGAGGAAGACCTAAGTTTGCGATTTCCGAGAAGCAGCTGCTATTTTTCAGAGGTAAGGAGGAAAAAGTGCTTTTACCATTTTGAGGTTGAAAATTTGAAATGAAAATAAGGTAGACACATTTGAAATTATCCATATATGCCCCATATGAAGTGGGTGCTTTTTTTTTCGAGTTGATAGGTTTCGCCAAACCACGTTTTTTGGTTATTCATAACATCTTTAGTGAGTTCACCTTTTGAAGGTTTCATTCAATTTTCAGTGTAAACTATCTACTCTCAAAGGACTGTGTTTTCTTTTATGAACACAAGTTATCTCTTTGTTAGAGAACAACTTCACGTATAAAGACATGGCTCTAATGCTTGGGGTTAGCAAGCGAACTATTGAAAACCGTATGGCCGAGTACGAGTTGACGAACAAGTCCCGCTACAGTGACATAGAGGACGATTTTCTGGATTCTTTAATCCAGCGTATCATGACAAATTTCCCTAGATCGGGTAAGTAAGTCTTCATAAAAATTTTGAGGCTGTGGCCGGTCATGTTAAGTCAAAAAATAAAGATTTTTTTGCCCTTAGCTTGGTAAAAATAGTTTGAGAACCAGTACATAATGACGCAACAATTTATTCCTCTGGAACTAGACATGATAAACATCTGAATTGGGAAAATGAGAAACGTAGACATTATCACACTTGGCAAGCGCAAACATGCTTATTTTAGTATAGACGTACACTCGAGACCGTTTCTGAAAATCCCGTATGCTGTTCTCTTCCAGTATATTGATTCAAAACGTAATCAACTTACAGGCAAGAACTTTTAAGCCCGCCTTAGTGTTTACACAAAATTTTGCATATCAGAAACACACTTTGTATCCTCTAAACAGAGAATTCAAGAAAGCACGACAAGTGGCATTAACTTCACTACTGTGTCACAGGGTGCTTGAAATTAAAACCCTTATTTTTTCTTGAGGTGTTCAAGCAATAACGCGTATCGGCCGAAAAGGTTTAATTAATTTATGCAATCTGAAAGAAATAAAGGCAAACGAGAAATTTTCCCAATTCAGATGTTTATCAGATGTTTAGTTCCAGAGGAATAAATTGTTGCGTCATTATGTACTGGTTCTCAAACTATTTTTACCAAGCTAAGGGCAAAAAAATCTTTATTTTTTGACTTAACATGACCGGCCACAGCCTCAAAATTTTTATGAAGACTTACTTACCCGATCTAGGGAAATTTGTCATGATACGCTGGATTAAAGAATCCAGAAAATCGTCCTCTATGTCACTGTAGCGGGACTTGTTCGTCAACTCGTACTCGGCCATACGGTTTTCAATAGTTCGCTTGCTAACCCCAAGCATTAGAGCCATGTCTTTATACGTGAAGTTGTTCTCTAACAAAGAGATAACTTGTGTTCATAAAAGAAAACACAGTCCTTTGAGAGTAGATAGTTTACACTGAAAATTGAATGAAACCTTCAAAAGGTGAACTCACTAAAGATGTTATGAATAACCAAAAAACGTGGTTTGGCGAAACCTATCAACTCGAAAAAAAAAGCACCCACTTCATATGGGGCATATATGGATAATTTCAAATGTGTCTACCTTATTTTCATTTCAAATTTTCAACCTCAAAATGGTAAAAGCACTTTTTCCTCCTTACCTCTGAAAAATAGCAGCTGCTTCTCGGAAATCGCAAACTTAGGTCTTCCTCGGCGACCTGCCTCACTCACTGCTGGTGCTTCATACCCACGACAAGGCTCTTGTTGATGCAAGTTTACGTTCAGGTGTGTACGAGCTTGATTGATTAAGTCAACCGCATCTAAAGGAATGTCCCCATTGATCAACGCTGCCTCGTAAAGAACCTCCAGTCTTAAAACAGTATTCTCTGAATCACCTCCACGATTTCCGCCTTCTTGTATATATTCAGTTATTTCATTTAGGGAATCTGATAAATGCTGACGAAAGTCCATGACTCTTAACAGTACTGAAGGACAACAAACAAAGATACCTGTGAAGAAAAAAAATTCATAAGATGGTGACGAGCCACTTATAAAGCAAGCACTAATTTTTTTTTTCTTCTTTGCTTTTTCATCATCTGGAAGTTTTCTTTGCTTAGCCCTAAAGGCAAGAAGAGAAACGTTACAAGTCACGCAACTCTAGTCAATATATCTAGTGTGTATTGAACTCAGTCTGTAACAATAATAATAAAAATAATAATAATAATAATAATAATCACAAAAATTAATAGTTGAGGTACAGAAATGTAAAAATAAATAAAAATATAAATAAATATGTCTACCGAAACAAACGACGAAACAGCAAGATGTCCTGTCAATTGTCTGAATTATGCAATAGTTTTTATTCAGCAAGTTGCGACTGTAACAGATCGAACGGTAAAACTCGACCTAGAGTTGTAGAATTACGTACAACTACGTGCATTACGATGTCCGCACTAGCCTTCCTTAATACGTGATGACTACGGAATGGGAAAGAGCACTGGGAAGATAAGTATGTATGCGCGCAAAACCAACTCAGAAAAAATATTACCCTGACAAACACTATTTTTGGAACGCGAAAAAAACCCCTTAACTGTTTCCGGTCCAGACATGTAATCTACGTTTGATCGACAAAATAAAAATGGAACTTACTTTTACTATCACTGCACCCAGGAAAAAAATTAATAAACAAAGCAATATAATGTACACCTCTTTAAAATAATAAATATAAACAGTCTTCTATGAGCTTACTGTTATCGTCCGGCACACCAGTTAAAGCATTCCGATATCACTTTGATCGAAAAATGTCAAAACAGATCAAGGATATCAGTTTACTTACCATGGCGTCCAGGGCACACACAATATTCAACTTCTCACGTACTCCTCCAGTGTTCAAAGAGCCGTTGAATTTGGACTCTCATTGAAAAGTAAGCGTGAGTCACAGAAAGAAAAGGGAGTTCGACAATTGACATTTAATGCACGTCATAACACTTCTTAATACTATAAACATATTCAGGCCCACCAACACGTGCAAACTGTGGTAAACCGGGAGGCCGGTAAACCGTGGTAGAATCCAGTCTCGCTATTTTAATTAACACTATCATGAACAAAAACGAATAAATGCAATATCGGCGGGGAAAAAAAAGAGGAGAAACTTACCGTATTGGCTCTGCTTTACGGCAAAGCGAAGTGAAGACTATTCCATACAGCGGCTACGATGACCAGAGCCCTAAAGCTACCCAACTCCTCCGAAGGAAAAGAACGAGAACTAAATCGAGTTTATTCAGCACTTGAGTCTAATGGTTATCCATCGATTTTCATTAAAAACATCCAGACCAAAAAAACCCGACGCTCAACAGTGTTGTCCCCGGAGGAACTTGTTGGCACATTTTTCAAGATGGTCGAGGCGTCCGAATCACGCAAGTCGTTCGCCTCTCTTCCATCTCTTTGATAATGCATCTATTATTGACAAAGGCAGTTTTAGAACAAGAAAAACACTAGAAGCGTGGCATTTCAAGTTAACTCCCAATGCAGACAACAATTCCTGTCCTTTGCCCGGACAATACAACATTCTTTTTAACAAACATTCTTAGTTATTAGCATTTTTAATTTCCTACTTTGTACTTCACACCTAGTATTTTTAACAAACATTCTTAGTTATTAGCATTTTTAATTTCCTACTTTGTACTTCACACCTAGTATTTCTTACCTTTTTATCATTTTACCCGTTGAAGGCTGTAGCGCAAACAGCCGAAAGCTCGTATTTTTAAAAGTTTTAGCCAGAGATCGTTTTTTAAATTTTACAATTCCATCAAATGTTTTCATGGTAAAAAATACCACCCTCTTTTATGTCTGAAGGTTTTCTTACTAATTTTATGGCAGACCTGCCTCATCATGGAGGGTATGTATGTGCTCAAAACCAACTCGGAAAAAAGGTTCCTTTGGCACACACTACACGTTTGATTGAAGAATGTCAAAACAGATGAAGGATATCAGTTTCCTTACCATGGCGTCCAGGGCACACACAAAATCCAACTTCTCACGTACTCCTGCAATGTTCAAAGAGCCGTTGAGGTTAAACTCCCTTTGAAAAGTAAGCGCGAGTCAGAAAAGAAGAGAATTGAGAGCTCGGCAATCGACATGTAATGCATATCATAACACTACTTAATACTATTAAAATTCAGGCTCACCAACACGTGCAAACTGTGGTAAACCGGGAGGCCGGTAAACCGTGGTAGGATCCAGTCTCGCTATTTTAATTAACACTATCATGAACGAAAACGAATAAATGCAATATCGGCGGGGGAAGAAAGAAGAGAAACTTACCGAATTGGCTCTGCTTTACGGCAAAGCGAAGTGAAGACTATTCCACAGAGTGACCACACTATGTAATGGTTTCGCGCCAGTCTTCGCATTCGATGACGTCATGCCCCCAGCAGATCGCTGTTCCATTTGCGGTTTGTATTTTTGGTGGTTTCGGCGAGATGCCTTGGCGGCCGTCACCACCAAAAATACAAGGATGTCGTATAGATCAGCTAATACACAGATGGCTTAAGGATCAGTTGCAGGATAGCATAGCTAATAAAGGAGTGGCATAGCCTTCACGTCACGCCACGACGATTCGCCACAACATCGAAATATTTCAAGTAATACTAAGCAATTTAATGTTCAGATAGAGCGTCTGATGTTTTGCAAAGCTATTCGACCTAACGCTACACTATTTGTGTCTACGCTGTACCATTCTACATTACGCTGAGCCATTTCACGCAACGCTACACCATTTGTGTGTACGCTGTACCATTCGACATTATGCTAAGCCACTTCACGCAACGCTACACTGTTTGTATGTACGCTGCACCATTCGACATTACGCTAAGCCATTTCACGCAACGCTACACTGTTTGTATGTACGCTGCACCATTCGACATTACGCTAAGCCATTTCACGCAACGCTACACTGTTTGTATGTACGCTGTACCATTCGACATTACCCTGAGCCATTTCACACAACGTTACACTGTTTTTATGTACGCTGTACCATTCGACATTACGCTGAGCCATTTCCCGCAGCGCTACACCATATGTGTGTACGCTGTACCATTCTACATTACGCTGAGCCATTTGACGCAACGCTACACCGTTTGTGTGTAGGCTGTACTACTCGACGTTACCCTGAACCGTTTAACGCAACGCTACACCGTTTGAGTACTGTATTGCAAATGAGTGCTAAGCTATTCGTAATTGAGCTAGTCCATTTCACAATCTCATGTTCTAACTCAACATGGGCTACTAGACCGTTTCTCATTTGGCTAAACTATTCATGTTTAGGGTGTTCTGTTTCACTAAGGAAAACTAGACTGTCTATAATTTGGCCATGCCATTCCTTTATTAGCTATGCTATCCTGCAACTGATCCTTAAGCCATCTATGTATTTGCTGATCTATTTGACATCCTTGTATTTTTGGTGGTGACGGCCGCCCATAAGATGGGCGGCCGTCACCACCAAAAATACAAGGATGTCATCTATGTATTTGCTGATCTATTTGACATCCTTGTATTTTTGGTGGTGACGGCCGCCCATATTAACCCGAGACCCTGGATTAAAATATTTTCTGGGGGAGCATGTCTCAAGACCCCGCCTTATTTGGAGCGCCATCGCCGCTCGATATTTTCTACTCATCCGTTTACATTAAAAATCTCGTGCTACGCCCCCAGTTTTAAAGAAGAGTTCAGTCTTTCAAAGAAATCTGAGTAGATAAACAATTTGTAATTCGTAATTTCGTTCGACTATAAATACAAGCATTTCATGCCGGGGAAGCCACTAAGTTTGTCGGATGTGATACATCATTACCGATCATATTAAAGCCACTACAACAATGGCAGCGAGGTTTTTGAATATCATAATTCCCCGCGATGCATATGAAATAAGAAGCAGGGAACAAAATTAATGTTACGTTTGGTTCTAAATGAACTCAGTATATTAGGAATTCCTTATTGCAAGTTCAAAAATATATCAGCTTTTAGATTGCACAGTTGACTGGGACGGAAAGTCTCAGCAGTCCCTTCCCGTCCCTGTGGCAAGGGAAGGGACTGCTTAACATGAAAGTATGGTTGGTAAAAAAGATATCTGTGTTTTAGTAAACTTTTATTAAAGTGATGAAACTTAAAAATGTAAATTCGCTCTTCATGAAGGTGTCTTGTGCATACGCCTTTGACTATGGATTTTAAACTGTCATGCGTGGTTAATATCAGATATCCTTCTTACATAAATACGGATGGAGTTTCATCATCGTGTTGTGGGGTGATCATGGCTTGCTCTGCCGCTCTTTAGCCTGAGCCTGAAACACTTGTTATACTTGATCATACTAGAGGTGCAATTCTCCACATAGGTCGCCTTGTCGCAGTCCGTTTTGCTCTTGGTGCAAGCGTCCTCACCGTAACCCGGCAGTACTCTTATCAGTAGCATTTTGTCGCAAAACCTAACGACACAAGATTTTGAAAAAATTGTCGTCAACAAACTTTGAAAATATAAACCAGTAGTGGAGTGCAAAACAGGAGCGTTAATAATAACAGTATAAGGAAAATGCCCTCCTTTTCAACGCAAATTTTGACGGTATAAATTTTTTTTTCCAGAGTCGCGCAAATTTTATACGTTTCAGTATAAACCATACAAGAAAATAATACTTTTTGCACGCATTTTTGCATCGACCCGTAATCGATCCGAAATCTTTCCGTTTTAGTAATACAACTTCTATCTCGCATCGATCCCTACAGCATATTTGAGTGCTCATAATGGAATATTTTATTCATTTCGCTTGTATCTGTATACCTTTATGATGAACTCGATCGCTGTTGGTTAGCCCCAAATTCGAATATGAAGCTTTTGTGTTGGTGTTGCCCATACTAACAATAGAAATTGTTTTATTCAGCAAATCAAAGAGAAAACGAAAAGCACCTTTATCCAACTTGCATTTTCGTTTTGAGAAGGTATTCCAAGTGGGGTACATGAATTCAGTTACAGCCGTTTTCAGTCAAGTTATCAAGTTATAGGACCACAAATGTAATAACTGAAGTATTATTAACGCAACTGTAGTGTAGTGTATTGAGAACACAGCAAAAGTACTTTAATCACATAGAATAGGAAAGATGGTAAGTATTGAGCTCACTAAAGAAATAGAAAAAAATTATTTTTTTCAATAGTACGATACTGAATGAAAGGTAAAAAACATTCAAACGTGTGTTACTGAGAAAAATAATCCAGTTTCGTAAGTTCACTTTATTTAAACTATGTCTAATAAATAAAGGGGGCAAGTTTCCAAAGAAACTGTGGTGTTACTACGGTGGGAGAGTATAACAGGATAATTTAGCATGAACTGAGTTGATAATGTAAATTGGCCACCGTAAAGAGTTTAAAAGCTGACGTTTCGAGCGTTAGCCCTTCGTCAGAGCAAATGGAGGAATTGTGGGTTGTGTGTGTATATGCAGAAAACAGAGCTACGCTATTAGTGCAAATATAGTGACGGTAAAATAAGAATAAATTAGTTGAATGAAAAGATAAATATTTGTTCTAGAGTTTGGCGGCTTTCCGAACTGCCTAGATATAGGGAAAGGCCACAAACTGTCATATGCTTGTTAGAATGATTAGGGAGATTAGAGTGTCTAACGACTGGATTGGATGCGTCCTTGTCATTTCTTTCCACCTCGCGAAGGTGCAATAAGTGCAACTATGCAATTGATAACATTGGCGGAGGTGCGCACGAAGTGATCAGTGATCTTGATGGATCTCACGGGTCCCGGCATTACCTCTACGTTATGAATGAAAGGACGAGTTTTGCATCGTGAGCGAACGCATTTGAAAGTTCCAGGTTGATAATTAGTTTGCAATTAACATCTGACAAAGGAGTTGCCAATTTTTTTTGTCGCGTTTGAATAATTTAGTGGAGGTTGCGAAAAGATAGTACCAGTTTCTGAATCGTTTTGAAGTAATTTAAAGTTTTTAAGAATGATAGATTTAACTGCGTGGTTGTGAGGGTGAATTGCAAGAGTGAATGGAATGCGATCGGTATTTTCCTTCTGTGCTGACTGTCGATCATTTTTCTGGGCGCGGTGGTGGCCCGCTTGAACGACAGAAACAGGGTGGCCACGTTTATCGAAAAACTGGCACATTGCCTCTTATTTGTCGGAAAAACCAGAATCGCCACTGCATAAACGACGAAGTCTGAAAAACTGTGAAAAAGGTATGGAATTCTCTACGTGTGATGGATGCGAATATGAATAACACAATGCGCCAATGCAGTCGTCGATGTAGCGACCGTAGAGTTGAGGTTTGGGGCCGTTGCATAGATTGAAAACTGATGGTGCTCCATAATACCTACGAACAGATTGGCATAGCTGGGTCCCATTTTTGTCCCTATGGCTACGCCATTAGTTTGTTTGTAATGGTTGCCGCCGAATGAAAAGCAATTGAATGTTACGGTACTAGTTCGGCTAGACGGAGTAGTGTTTCAGCGTTAGGCTAGGTTAACAGAGGGTGTGAATGGGGTTAACCGACTAGCGACAAAGGGCGTAAAAAATTACTGACTACCGACGAAACGGGGAAAAAATTACCCACTAGCGACAAATAAATTCTAACCGACAACCGACAACCGACAACCGACAACCGACAACCGACAACCGACAACCGACAACCGACAACCGACAACCGACAACCGACAACCGACAACCGACAACCGACAACCGACAACCGACAACCGACAACCGACAACCGACAACCGACATGGTCAGACGTGATAGGGATGTTTGTATTCAGAAAGAACAGCATTTTGATGATTTCTAGCTCAGAAAATCCTTCTTCACCCGACGTAACCACATTAATTCCAAATTTAGCCGAATTATAGAATTTCTTGTCTTCAAATTACTTTAAATCCACGGGATCCTTCTTTTCGGTGAGCAGCGTGGGCTCATTTCTAGAACAGCGGCTCGTAATCGGGCTGACAAGACGCCCTGCTGTCTCATTTCAAGAACAGCGGATCACAATCGAGCCGACGAGACGCCCTGTTGTTGTCTTTTTATTACTCGTTGTTTGTTCATGCGGTCGGGTCATGACTGGGATTGCTAAAGTCATCGTGAGTTTTTTTCGAAAAGGTGAAGAAGTCGCCATCGAACGTCATCGAAGCAGAGTCCCAGTAGACAAAGAAGCTCATAGAGGAGTATCTGAACTAAAAAAACATCTTACGGAGTTTTTAGGTCTAAAGGAGCAGGCACATCAATATGGAATTGGCGGATTTTCGTTAAAGTTATTTCGCCTGGCGAAATCGCCTGCAGGCAAATGCGAAAATTTTGCAATTGTGACGGATGGGCAATGGCAGCTTGAACTTCCAAATTTAATATCGGATGAAAGTAGCAGTGAGCTCAACGGTAAGTGTGGAACGCGTGCAGCGGAGTTTGATGAATCACTTTAGTTCTGTAGTTAAATATTAAGCTCAAATATTAACGTGGTTAAACTCTGGTTCCACCGTTTTTTGTTTGTTGTTTTGTGGAGCGGAATGTTTTTTTTTTCTTTTTCACCGTCCATTTGAATGCGAAAATTGAGAAGAAAAATCTCTACAAAGAAGTAGCGAATAAATCAGTTTATAAGCTTCTTTCTGATTAATTGGTGAATGAACAACAGTGTAGCTTAACATATTAAAGACCCCGTTTATTTATACACGCCCTTAAATTTATTCGTTTCTGAAAACCAGACGTTCAAATAATATTCAATTCTCTCCTCGAGGGAAGCTACGCACGAGAGATTTCGCTCGATGTGCACGTTTTATACATCTTGACGAGCATTTGCTGATAAGAACTGTGTAAGTTTCTCAAAAGCCTACTAAAGAGAAAACTTAAAACACACGGTATTTAATATTTTAGTACACATTATCCAAGAGGTCACAAACTGGACCGGAAAGCCAGTAGTGTTGCTGAAGGCGCCGGCTACATCTGATAAAAGCAAGCAGAAGTCAATGAACGACACTGAGAAGAAAGGTGACGAGTCAAAAGTGAGAAGGAAACGGAAATCACGAGAAGAAGCAAAAGAAGATGAAAATCTGGCCAAGAGGATCATGACTGAAGGAGGTGACATCGAGAGAAACGAAAGGCAACAAGGAGACCTTCAAAAGTTTCAGGATGGTAGGGCTGAATTAGCACTTGTAGTTCGTTTACCTGATTTTCAAAAGTCATAAATTTCGCTACTTTGGAAATTCTGCGGTATTCCTTATTTATAAACACACACATCTAGATGGGCAGCAAAGTACTACACGCATGACAAATCCTACTATCCGGTACCTCAATCCGCCATGCCCCTTTCTGCTATAGCTACGATGACACCTTTGCCAAGTGAGGACATAACACCAGGGATGGAAGGACAGATCAAAGAGTGGCTAGAGAGTTACAGACCAGTACGCCAACGGACGGTTAGGAGTGAGACCACAAAAGATAAGGCTGGGGCCTTGCCGCCAGCTGTCTACGCCGTTCACCACACCGACGAGTCTGAAGAGAGGCTCCGATATCCTGAAGAAAACACTGTATCGTCAGCAAATGCACAACGCGTTGTCAGCATACAATTTGTGGACGAAGGGGGTGTTACTGAGGTGTTTGAGGATCACAGAGAAGTACAAATCGATGAGTATGAGACAGATTCGGATGACGAGGAATCAGATTTTGAAGAACATCCAGAGGTTGTCAACAGAGCGTGTGTTACCCGATCCGGCAGGGCTGTTCGTGCGTTTGTGCGTCTCGACATGTAAGAGGTACTAACAATTAAAAAATCCATTTAACGGTGCAGATATATACGTATGACAACCAAATTTTTGGCAAAAAAAAAGAGAAAAAAAAGAAACCTCGCAGAAAAGCCACGAGAGCTGTTGAATAATAAGTGTAGTGAGTTTTTGTGGACGTCTCGGAAAAAAGACTTCCGTGGCTTACAAATTAAAATTAGGTATCCCAGGGGCTAGAGTGGGTGTTACATTCTTTGTAGAATTTACCTCTCTTGATTTACTTCGATGCCCCGTAGTCGACAGGAAACAAATTCACATCTATAATAAAAGCTTTGGTGAATTTTATCGGTATACTAGATTTGCAAACAAAAGTGGGGTAGATGAGCACGTTGCTAAATTAAAAAACAGCGTTAACGAGGTTTAAGTGAAAACAAATAATGAATTATTACAAGTATTACACTTCGTCTAGAGTTTAAAGTCTTAAAACTGGGCAAATTGCATAATAAATGTGAATAATTAACGTGTATTTTTAATTATTAACTGAGATTTACCGACAACCGACAAAGGTCAAAAATCTTAACCGACAACCGACAAAGTAATGAAATTTTAACCGACAACCGACATTTTGACCCCCCCATTCAGACCCTCTTAACAGTACGATGATCGAAAAAAATGTTTGAGGGCTAAAAGACCTTCGTCACTGGGGAGGCGACAGTATAAAGAGAT
Organism: Pocillopora damicornis; assembly: GCF_964200805.1. Lineage (NCBI taxonomy): Eukaryota > Metazoa > Cnidaria > Anthozoa > Scleractinia > Pocilloporidae > Pocillopora > Pocillopora damicornis. Next base: position 11,423,190 of record NC_142671.1, read on the forward strand.
GTAATATCCATAGTGAAAAGAAGTTTGTCTTGGCCAAGGAAATTAAAAGTCGCAAAAAATTTCAAGTGTGTGTCGGCTGTACCGAATGTATGATGGTAAAGTTTTGACGATAGGTGCCATCATTTTGTCTAAATAGCTGGAAATATGTTCGGTATGACAACTGCAGGCAGAGATCATGGGTCATCCTGGGTTGTTAGGGTTTGTGGATTTTAAGTAAAAAGTAAATACACGAAGTTCTGGGAGTGGTGATGGTAAGATTTTTGGCAGTGGCCGGCAATTCTTGTTTTGCTATAAGATCATTAATCGTGTTTTTGACAGTGTACGGTAGCCAATTTACATTATCAACTTAGTTTACAATTCTAAATTATCCTATAATATCTGATTGTGGTCAGTAACCGAGTGATTTAAAGTTTCATCAACTTTTAGAGCACAAAAAGGCAAAACTGCGACCTCGTGATCCAAATGGTAGCTTTTTATGCGCAAAAAACCCATCTACAAGGCGACATTTTTATGAATAATCAGAATACTGTTGGAATACAGCCATTGAGGGCATAAATATTCGGCGAATAAATTTTGCATTACTTGACTGGATATGTCAGACGGGAACTAGCAAGTTCTGCTTACGAATTAAAAGGGCTTTTTGAAGTGCTGCTCCTTGCTAAGGAAGCAATGAAACCATTATATGCTGAACGTTAGATGCAATCCAATCAAATAAAAGTTAAACTTCGTTCTTCATTCTAGTTTAACTGAAGAGGGAGCCTCACCGATAAGCCTTCCTAGCTTCTCAAACTTCCTCGCCTTTTCCTTTTTCTATTTCATATTTCCTATGTATTATCTATGCAAATAAGCTGTTCCTCTTTTAATAAAAAAAAAATGATTTTTTTTAAAAAATTAGAAAATCAAGCAGGTCGGATGAAGTCGAGCTGAAATAAAAATTCTAGGAATAACCGAGTGTATTTCCCTTTACTTTCAGCCTTGCTTTACCAGGAATGAACATTTTCAACGTCACTGATCTTATTGTGATAAACAGATTCTTAAGTAGGCGCAAAACCAACAGAAAACAGAATTAATTGAATAATACTAAACGAATTGTCGCAACCTACCAGCAACGGCCTGCGAGATGAGAATGGTCACCGTCAGTTAAAGGCAATTCATGTTCAAGACTCGTAAATCTACAGTTGGCTTATCTCAATAGCCCTTCAAAGGGACAACAACACCTTACAGCGTTTGGTTCGTTTTCTTGATCACTTACCCATAACAATGGCAGTTGTCAGTTGTACTCATCACAAACAGAGTTTTTATTGTGCGAGAGAAGATCACGTCTGATTAAGTTTTACAAAAAAAGAATGTACCGTTATCCTAATAACTGAACTAATGCGTGATTCTTTTGAAATACCATTTACCGTAAGTCCCAACAGAGAACTTCCTGTTGTTAAGCTTCATGGCTGAAAATCTAAAATCAATTATCATTCGAAAAGGGGTAAGGCTGAAAAGATTGGATTCTACTTTGTTCAGAACTTTGCATAAAGCAATGTATTTTGGTTGAACTTTGGACGAAAAAAATGCGTATCTTTGAACAGATGTATCCATTTGTCGATAAATGTTTTTTCAACATGAATTATTAATATCTGAAAAATGAGAAACAAGGATAATTTAGCAATGTCGATAAAGCATAGCCCCGTGGAAGTTCTGCTACTACGCGTACTTGCTTGATTCAGCTGATATGGACGATATACCCAGGGTTGTGACTAAAAAAATTGGCCTAATGTAAGAAATTTTTTGGCCTAACGTTTGTTACCGCTTTGCATTTTCTGGACATAAGCGAAACGCGAGTTGATCCTAGCTACTGTTTTCACTAGTTTCAAAATAACGCATTATTAAGGGGTAAATAATGTTCATCAGCGCGAAATAGCCTTCCAATCAGATTACTTTTCTGAAATTACCAATTGTCATCTACAAATATATAGTTTGTGATTTGGTGGGAGGGTCAGATAGGGGAATATTAAGCTTAAGGTCATGAAAAACGGGCAGAGCGTTACCTTCCTGATCGGCCCGATCTAACTTAGTTGATAACCATTTTATCGTGTGAACGCCACCGCTTCTCTATGTCTGCCTTGAAATATATGTCATAAAATCTCCGTTTGGGGCTGATGGTGCAGGTAGGGCTAGAGAAGAAGTCTTGGTTCATCGTACGGCGCAGCGAGAGGAAAAAAGAAAGGAAGAGAGGGAAACAGCGGCGGTCACTCAAATAAAATACTGATTGACTGAGTAAGTAATGTGTTCGTCTAACGAAGCGTATGTGGACAAACAGCTCGTTTCCAGGCCATTACAAGCGCCCTAGAAGATGCGCGTGAGAAAGAAAAAAAAAGGAGCAAAGATAACAGTACGGTGGGCTACAGAAGTGAACGATCGTGAGCGCCCTTTTATTCAATCATACGAAGTCAAGCCACAGAAAAATAGATTTTGAAAGTTTTAATGGAGAAACAAAACGCGAAAACCAACAAAATGATTAAAAGTGGTAACAATTGCCAGAAACTAAACGTGCACGGGAGATTCCGCTGCTTCAACTGTTCTGAAACTGAGTTTCGGTGACCACGCCAACGGAAATGAAAAGTAGACTTGTACAGCCTTTCACGGCTTACTTCAGCAGTGCTAAGCCCAGGACAAAGCAAACGGCCAACAGGATGACGTTAGAAGTGAAATATGAGCTTGCGTTACATCCGTCTTCAGAACAGCAGCCAACCGCGCAATGGTAGTCCTTCAGAGTATCTTTCAATTTATCACAAGCGGACTTTTGGTCGTCACAGACCGATTGGTACGCACATCCACTTGCAACCACAGCATCGTCATCTTTGCTTTTAGACCAAGATCTGATGCATTTATCGCCGAGAATACACGTATGTAAAAAGGTGCCTTTGCTTTCTTCCAACTTGCTCTTCTTACACGTGTTTTCAGTACCCGCGCAGACATAGCATTTTAAAGCAAAAGCTGACGAATTAAAAAGCAGAAAATGATGAAAAAAATGTGTACAGATAGCATGTTACTTACACTATATTCCATGGGGTTTAAAGACTTACTAGAAATGCGCTATTAACTCTTCATCATGCGTACAGTGGCGGGAGTTTCATTGCTGTCCTCATACAGATTATGTCTACTCTTTAGAGCAGTTCTCATAATAACTTTAAGCATTTATTTTTGCGTTTGAGAATGTCATGTCAAAGCAAAATGTCCACTGAAATGAATTGAATGAATGTACATCCTGGGAGGTGGGTGGGGAATTTCCTTGATGGGCCTAACGAAACACGTATTGCAATTGCACAATAAAGTACGGCTCTTTGGATCTCGAGTCTTGAACAGGGCTAGAAAATGAGCAGATTTTGTCCTAAGTGGGGCCAGGATTTTAGGTCGGGGGTAATAAACTCCTATCCTTTTGGGCGGAGTTAAGCGACGGGAAAGCAACCATCTTCCCCTCATGCCACTACTTCTTCAAACCTTCAAGGAACGTTTTACTCTACCTTGGATAAAAACGAAAGGAAAGCCAGGACCCAAAAAGTGTAAAACTTATGAATGTTCTTATTAAAAGAGATAACATTGTGCCAAGAGTGATAAGTATTCATAAATTACCCGACCCAAGATAGGTGAATAAAATGTTTCCCCTGAGTTTGACCCACACCTAACGTACGACAGCTTTGAATCAATCCCTATGAAACTATATATCATTTTGAAGCTTATAACCTACAAAATTCGATAGTTTACCAGCCTGTTGTTTTTTCTATTTTTCCAAGATACAGAGATAATAACTGAGCAGAAAGAGAAAACTACTCGTCTATCTTCCTTCGATTTATAGGCGCTTGGGTTTTATCGTTTCGGCAAACAGTCTTTGGAAAGTCAATCAGAGCATATTAAGTGGAGATCCGTGTTTGGGCGGTCCAGGGCATTCCGCATCGGAAAAAAGTTTTGCCTCAAACTTTGCATATCTGAGGGGTTTGGACACCATTTCAATTTTGATATGTGTTTTCAGAGGTTCGTCATAATTTATTTAAAAACACCAGTAAGACAGATTTCTAAAATTGGTCAAAAGTACTCTTTCTTTCTTGAGTGATATTTCTCCAGTCCAGACCAGACCATGACTTTCGAAAGCATAGAAATACAAAAACATCTTGCACTTATTATTTCCTTAGTCGTAGTGACTTTAAACTTTTGGTGATTTTGCTAGCGTGACATCAGAATTATGCAAATTAGTCTGTTGAGCAAACTCTGACCGCACTATATTGGTAGCTTCATGAATTTTACATTTAACCATTTAAAAAAAAAGGAGGTGATACTACGACAGAGCTTCCAGAACACACAGCTTTATACTCCAACCATTTTGAATGGCTAAAATCTAGGAAATGATTCTATGTTGTAATAGAAGAGGTGAAAAAAAACGTATGGAATATTATACTGATTAGCAATCGGTCAACGTTTTTTTTAAAATGAAACTCTTTTTTAAAAAATTGGTTTCTGTCCTTTTATATTTGAGTTTAGAGAGCTTAAGCTATTCAAACCGGCATAGACATTTCAGAACCAAACTACAGGATTTTATTTAGCGTAACTAGCGATAACAGCACTAAACTAGTCGATCGAGCAATCCCTCTGTTTTGGCGAAGTCCGCCGCGCAAGTCGAAGATAAATCAGTAAGAATAATTAATGCTGGGGCCTCTTTCCAAAAGCTCCCGGCGGCGCGCTAACATCTATGAAGATGCCTGGAAGACCTAGGCTAGAATTCAAAGCAAAAAATCACGTAATCGCCGCCTTATTTAGACGGGAGAAGTACACAACTGAATTACGTGACCGAGTCACTGGTTACGGTGAAGTATGTGCTGCTATAGATTACGTGCGGTTCTTCCTTTTCCTTTCCGTAAAAAAAATATGAAAGCTTAGGGAAAAAAATTATATTTATATAATAAGCGCGCCGCCGAGCGCCCTTGGAAATGGTGTGAAAGTGTGGAAGTATTTGGAATTATGCAAATGAGGGTTTACCTAACCCACATTTATCTCAACTTGGTAGTCTGGAAGTGTGGAAATATGCAAATTACCTCAAAGAGAGATTGTCACTCAATTGTGAAAAAAAGGCCAAATAGGTAAAGGTTGATTGATGTCTTCTTTCAAAATTATGACCTTTTCAAGTTCGAGCATGTTATTTTTTTTTCTGACCTTTGCACTCTTAATCACAGCTCAAAAAAAAATATTTTGAAAGTCAAAATTGGGCCTTACAGATTTTTTCCTTCAACTATAGTAATTTTATTCTGTGCCAATTTTCAAGGGAATCGGTTTAATTCAGCGAGCCCCAAAATCGAAGATGTTTGGCAAATTAGATCGAAAATTAAAGCAGAGAAAAGCGCTGCCAAAAATTCCATACACGATTTGTAAACTTTGATCGGAATTTGATTTACTCCTAAATTCTCGCCAGAAATAATGTTTTGTCTATTAATGGGATGAATTGCGATAGATTTCACTCCGATATTTAAGATTCTGCTAAATATAGCTTTTGAAAAATTTTGTACCTGAAAGTATCTTGTATCCCTAACCCTTCAACGCTCAAGATCTCATTCGTAATTCTCGTTACTGTTTGCCATATAATTCCTGTGATACTAGTTCTGAGATTTGGTACTGGATCAACTAAAAAAATCCTCAAACTTACACTTTTCTACATTCTCATCAACTGCTTGATATTGTGTTGATATTGTAAGGAGAAATTCTGTCCTGGTCACTCATGGGAGTTCAAGGGTTAATTGAGATAAAAGTTTCTAGAAAACTATTGCCTTCCCGCGGGGCGCCTCTTTGTTTTGTTATGAACGTCAGGGGTTCTACAGTATCATTGGCTGGCAGCTCAAAGTGCAAGCCTGATGTTGACATGATTCTTTAGGCCTATTTACACGGTACGACTTTGTCGCATGCGACAAGCTTACGACAGGCCTACGACACGAATTGTATCGTGTAAATCAAACCTACCACTCGCTTACGACTGTCGTGCACGTCACGAAAAATGTCGTAGGATTTTAAAACATGTTTTAAAACGCTGCGACAATCGTAGCCGAAATTGATAGAAAATGACGTATTTTGTGACAAATTTCTACTGAGTAGGGGAGGGAGGTGAAATTTTCTTGCGTCAAAATGGCGGAGGAAGTCGCCTCCGGAAAGTCGAAGACTGCTTCCAAAGCGAAAAATACATTCTCAGATGAGGAAACAGAGAATATTATATCACTGTGGAGCGAGGAAGAGGTTCTTTTCCTTCTCTTGCAAATTATTAGGGAGCTTAAGCAACCACGACGACGACGCTGGGTACGACGCCAAGTAAAAAATGAATTTATATTTTATGAGCGAAATTCACAGTTGTCTAGATCTGTTCGGTTCGTTAATGGCTCTAAAATCGTGCTCGAGCTAAATGTGCAATGACGGCGTGTAATTCCAAATGGAAATACGAAATATTAGCCGTCGTCGTCCACGTTCCGTACAGGACGCAGAATTTGGTCATTTCACGTTGTTGTTTTGCAGAGGATGGCAAAGAAATGTACAAAGATTTATAACGCACGTGCATAGCCATTGTTCTGCTCATTAAACCTTTTGTTGGATGACGTTCTCGTTGCCGTTGTCGTCGTGGTTTGCTTATTAAGCTCCCTATTGAAACAATGACCGCAGCCGAAACGAGTGGAATTGCACGCGATTTTGGCATGTCGTAGGTGAAAATGTCGTGCGCGTGTAAATTGTCCTAAGTCATGTCGTAGGCCTGTCGTAAGCTTGTCGCATGCGACAAAGTCGTACCGTGTAAATAGGCCTTTTGAGGAGGCGTAGTCGAAGACGCAATATTACTTCGACAAGATGCCTCTAATTTAAATGAATTAATAGAGTAAAAAGAATGAACAGAATTCCGTAACCTTTGATTCGAACATTAACTGAGAAGTGAAGACTTAAATTGTGTCGGTTTTTTACTCATTGATGGATTATCCCGCTCCCAACAGCCACATCACGTTTACAAGTTCGGTCATTTCGCTCTGTTTATCAGGTTCATTAGTTTTAACTATATTTCGGAAATGTTTTCGTTGCTACCGCTGAAATAATAGAAGGAATTGTGTATCACTCACCTGGGGCAGCTACTGACACAAGAACAGCCAATGTAAGCAGTAAACGACTCATTTTTGAGGCTGTCTCCCTGTCTGTTTCGGAGTCACACGTTTCCTGCCTGGCGCAGTTTTGCCTGAGACGAACGATAAAAATATATGTAGATGCATTACAGTCACCAGTGAGGAGTTGATCAATACAACTTTAAACTTACCTTGCTCTAAAGTATTTAATACAGAGAAAAGAAATGTAAATTAAGTGTAGTTTTTTTGCCTCTTTTAGCCGCTTAAAATGTGTTTTCCTGGTGTATATTCTTAGGGAGTGGGATGTGTTCGAGTTTGAGTTGGACTTTGTTACGACATGTTACGATTAGTTCGACAGCTTGCCTTATTTGGTTATTTGCCTAATTTTAATTCAAAAATTCAAAAATATGCAGTGATTTTACTACTCACGGAAACTGCCTCCAACATGGCGTTTTGAGTTTCTAGTAACACAGAACAACACGAAACAGACCAGGAGCAAGCAAGTTACGTTTCGAGATAAGTGTTGACGGTCCTCATCGTGATTTTAAATCTTCTACCTTCAAAGTTTAGCTCTGACCAGGATTTGTGGCAATTTTTTGTTAATGACATGATACATACCAAATATTTGTAATTATCAAATTTCCAACTCCGAATGTTCTGATCATAGGCAGACCACACTATGTGCCTGGTTAATAATTGTTGATATGAGACGAACAAAATCTATGAAGGTTAGGAATAAAGGTTTGAAAATTGCATATCCAAATAACATCTAGGTCCGAAGATCTCAATAAATATAAATGAAATGTTCATCGACGCATTTGTGGTATTTTTTTGCCCTCATGGGTCGTTTAAGCGTCGTTTTTTAATGAAATTACTTTTGGCCGCAAGCCGTTTAAAGAAGAAAAGAAGTTGATTTCACTATATGTTGTGGACATGTAGCGACGAACATTTATTTTTAGAGATATTTACCGAGTATTTCATTTCATTTCGCGAACGCCAATTAAATTTTGCGATCCCTCTTTTCTCTCAATTAGAAAAGACCAAAGCTGACTACAAAAATTTCAGCGGCGTTGTCGGAAATGAGACTGACGAGTCTGCTGTGTTCCGAAACTTCACCATTTATTTTAATCAACTTGATCCCCCTCTCTCTCTCTCTCTTTCTTTCTCTCTCTTTCTCTCTCTTTCTCTCTCTCACACTGTGCTCCCCTCACCCTCTGGTCTCTCTTAATTATATAACATGATCATATTGTCCTCAATGTCCAAATTGTGTAACAAAATATGTGTTTATTGTTCATCGTGGTGTAAGATAAGAGATTAACTTTGTTCGTTTGTCTCACGATAGTGCCACTTTTGATGTTGATCGCAACGTTTCGACTGCAATACTGCTAGTCTTCAACAGGCGATGAGGTCGATTGTTTACGTGTCGCTGTTTGTAGCACGTTAGTACGCTGCTACTGGTGTTAATGAGGATCGAAATGCACAAATAGCAGCGTACCAACGTGCTACAAATAGCGACACGTCAACAATCGACCTCATCGCCTGATGAAGACTGGCAATCGTCGCGATCAACATCAAAAGTGACTCTATCGTGAGACAAACGCACACAGTCCATCCCCAAATGTCCAAATTATCTGTCACCTCTGCCTGTTGTCACCTTATAGCAAAAACTCAACCGGAAATTAATTAACTTTGAATAATCTCCGACAGCGTTTTCCATCGAGTGGAGGCAACCGCAAGTCATGAGAGCGGAGCTCATACCGAGGAAATTTTTGGCATGTACTATTCCAGTCAATACTCATCTATTTAGCATATTAGATATTCCTTTTTATGGCCTTTAAATCACATATAGCACGCTTGGGCCGCCTGTCAAAAGTAACAGAAAAATTAAATCAATACGAAAAATAAAGGACGAGCATCGCTCTAGTCTTTGGCGCATCACGTAAGTAGAGTCAGGCCAGTACCAAAGCACGTGATGAACAAAATAATGTTGATGACGATAGTGGAGCTTGCATTGCATGCGTCGTTAGAGCAGCAACCAACCGCACATTTCTGGTCGTTATCCTCACAGCGTTCTTTCGCCTGTTCGCAGAGAGATTGTTTTGCACATGAGCTAAACACCTCAGTTAGGCCATCTTTGTCTTTTGTCCAAGTTCTCATACACCTGTCAAACCCTGCCAAACAGGTTTGCAAATAGAAGGTCTTATTGCCCTCCAACTTTCTCTTGCCACATGATTTATCAGTACCTTTGCAGGTGAAACATTTCAAAGCAGCAGCTAGGAGACATGAGAAAAAAATTATCCAGTTTCCTTGATTAGCTTTGTAGTTAGCTAAAATATCAACAATCTTTGAAACCAACGCTACGACTATTAAAAGAAGTGACGTGGGCCCAGATGCACTTCCATTTCGCTTTAGGAAACAGGAAAAACCTACGCCCTCCTCTAAATAACCTTGGTCCCTTGGGAGTAGTTGATGTTTTGACAAACAGCGAAGATAATGACTTGTTTTTGGATTTTTCGAAAATGGTTTTGGAAAATATGGAAAAATATGTCATCCGGGGAGGCAGACTGCGGTTTTTACTATGTGCTAAAAACAGCTACGGTGAAATCGACAAAACCCGGCCAACGGCCTGATTGTCTAATTCTGTCCTCTTATTTTCTTCTTGCTAAGAAGCAATACAGCATAAATCTCTTTTATAATCTTTATTTAGCTGAGGTATTTATTGACGGCTCCGACTGGTATAAATTAACCTGAAGGTATAGGAATGGCATGGTGTCAATTTGTTCGAAGATTTATCGATAAATTTATCAATGACTGACCGACCGACAAGGAGGTATCAAAGATCAGGAAAAGCCAGAACAGGAGCCTATTAATTGGCTCCTGGCCAGAACGATTCTCTACTAAATGCCGACCTTCGATATTAATCACACTTAAAACATAAGTGGATCTATGTCCTTTCTGTGGATCTTGACCTTCCTAAGTTTAGAGAATACACAGGGATCCTTTGAGTAGTGATTGAAAAACTGAAAATATTTAGGCTAAATGACTAAATTTTTTTTCAGCTTGTCAAATGCATGAAAATTTAGCGTTAGCGCCTCTTTCAGTGATATCAATATCAGAGATATAGTTTGCGTAGATAGCTCGCGACAGCGCAAATTCATCAATAGAGGTTGATTCGGGTACATAGGGTGTAGTAATGATAAGAGAGGAATTAGTGAAAAAGTTAAATGTGGATATATATAGGAAAAAGATTAACCGTAAGTTTCGCAGTTAGATATGTTTGATTGTCTGTACAGTGTAGTATTTGGCCGAACTGCGGATATACGATTGATATTAAATCTGAATAATTTTAAAAGTATGCACCGCTCTTACCATGGGCAGCTATTAACAGCAGAATAGTCAGCGTAAGCTGAAAACGGCTCATACTTCTGGCTCTACTCTTGTTTCGGAGATTAACCTTTCAAGATATCAAAGGATACCCAAGTTGGCTTCCGAAATGTTTACTATGATCTTTGGTCTCTTGACTTGCACGTGGCTAGTCCTTGCGAGCGAGGATAGCTTTGTGGCTATTTATTACCAATAAAATATTTTTGAATGTTTTCAATCCTGATGTTATTTTATACTTCCGTTGCTCCGTGCTTAAACGTGTGGCAACTATTTCCATCTGGCTTAGACCATGTTTTGTTTTTTTTGGTTTTCTTAATCGATCTCTGAATTGTGAATTGTTACAGGGGTTATAAGAACATAAGACATAGTTCTAGATTGCCGACAAAAATAATAAACAAATTAACAATGGTCGAAAAATATCAAACCAAAAACCTCAAGGCTGAAAAATTAGTGCATTGTTGAGACTGATTGTCATTCAAAGCAGTGACTTCATGATATATTTTTCAAAGATGTTTTATAATGTTAGCGTAGTCAAAAGCAGTTTTTTAACTGGATTAGAGGTAAAAGAGTGAGTTAGCCATGTACGCCGGAGAAGCAAATTAGCAAATATTCTCAACAGCACGTGCAATCACCAAGGACAGGGCTGAAAATAAAAATTGTCGAGTAATCAACATCGATTATTACGGACTGATGTCAATTTCAAACAACCATCGGTTTTATTAATATCAAGTTACGCTAAGGGTCGACATGGGGAACGGACATTCGCCAATGATAAAACCCGAATAGTGACCGAATAGTGCGAATAGTCGCGAATAGTGACGAATAGTGATGAATAGTCCCGAATAGTCGCGAATAGTCGCGAATAGTCGCGAATAGTCGCGAATAGAGGCGAATAGTGACAAACAGTGGCCGAATGGTGCGAATAGTCGCGAATAGTGACCGAATGGTGACCGAATAGAGCGAATAGTCGCGAATAGAGCGAATAGTAGCGAATAGTAAAAGTAAATGAATTAATAATGAAACAAAAATATTTATTGCCCTATTTCCAAGATTTATTGGATTCAAATGTGTGTATATAACGATTATTTGACGAAAAAGGTAAGAGTAACATGTAGACTGGACCATTGGACCCTTGGACAATTTTTTGGACCATTTTATCAAGGGGGAAGGCAGACCATCAGTACTTTAATTTTTTGTCATGCGAATGTGGAACTGACACCTAAACCCGGGACTATAATAGTTATTGAAAATATCGCCAATTCCTGTTTTCAATCCTCCACTGTTAAGTCATGCGTGTGCCTGTTGAGTCGACTCGTGCCTGTGCCAAATGATACTCACGGGTTAGCATGAATCATCTTTCAGTTGCCTCACGTCTCCCTTTTTGTATGTGACAAAAGAAGCGAAGAAAAATCGCGACGGTTTCACAACATGGGGTGTAATCCAGCTGTCTGATGAAATCCTCCTGACATATCCAAGCTCCAGACAATAACATTTATCGGGCAGAATCGGTCACAATAACTGACTTCTACGTTTTGCAGACGGTAAATATCGGCAAGCAACAGTAGCCACCATAGTTCCACTTCGCAGGTTTCGTTGGTTTTACGCAAGAAGTGATTGGCAGCGGCCCAGGCAAATTGGAAAACAAACCTAGGGGAGGCGCGAGGAATACCTGATCGCGATTTCCGGCGTCGGTGATTAACTCCTTTGTTTGCGAAACAGATGAGTAGTATCTCTATTTTAATGATATACATGATTGAAACACAATTCATATGTTATCCTGTGTCTTTTTTGTCAAATAATCGTTATATACACACATTTAAATCCAATAAATCTATGAAATAGGGCAATAAATATTTTTATTTCATTATTAATTCATCATTATTAATTCATTTATTTTTACTATTCACCACTATTCGTCATTATTCATCACTTTCGTCACTATTCGTCACTATTCGTCACTATTCGCACTATTCGGTCACTATTCGGGTTTTATCACTAGCCGCTGACGAGGGCCAAAAAAACATCATGAAGTCTGATTGTGACCATTCCGAGCGCTTACGCGTTCTCAATTCACCGTAATATTGTGTTTGCTAATCTGCATTAATGCTGAACAAAGCCTTGTGAAGAGTACGAGAGAAAAAAAAGAGAGCGAGAATTTTTGAAGGACGAGAACACTTCCACAAGGTCTCTTGACCACGCCAAGCTGCAGAGGGGAAACTAAGGCAGACGCCTTCTGAAAAGAAACGAGGCTCTCCAGAGAAATTCGTCAAAATGAAAGATCGTAACAGTAGCTTTCGAAAAGTGTCTGTTTTGTCCCATTCTAATCAGGCAGTCTTAACCACAGGAGAGCTGCCTAATGAAATATGGTTCTCAAAGTTTAAATGGGGCATAAAATGTGACCGCACCTAACTTATAAAATCATAAATTTAGCACCACTCTAGATCAAATTTTAGATGTAATTGAAATCTTCTGTCTTTAGTATGTTGGAGCATCTAGGCGAAGATAAACGTGTAACGCTGTGCGAAATAGTTATTGTTAATTTCAGAGTGAGTGAAGCTACCTGAAAAAAAAAAATGGAATAAAAAACATAAAGAAAAAAAAAGGGAAGAGGGAGTCTTCATATGAGTGAAAAGCTAAAAGCCCGGTAAAGCCGTTCCCTTCAGCAGTTCCAATTCCTGGCCCCGGAGTTGGTGACGGTAAAAATGAGCCCGCGCTACATCCGTCTTCAGAACAGCAGCTGACTGCGCTGTGGGTAGTCCTTCAGAGTATTTTTTTGAGTTTTCGCAAGTGATTTCGTATTGGGTTCTATCCCCGCCAAAAATCAAAGGCTCACCCAACAATCTGGCTAACACTTGTTGATTATTGACTGTTAAAAGAAAGTCAGGAAACAAAGGGTGTAAAAATTTCCAACAAGTTCCAGGGGCACCCAATTGAAGCATTCTGCCAAATATGTGTTCCGCAAGGGGTTTCTTGCTTGGTGGGAACATTGAAAGATGAGCTGATATACTTGCTGGGAGATTTGGAAAATATTTGCCCTGGGTACAGATCTCTTGCTGTTTAGATATCTTTATTTTTTGTTCTCCTAAATATGTTAGGTTCAGTAGGTGACATGTGCTTTAAATAATGTTTTTCTATAACTCCCCAAATGAAGTGGTAAATTTGAACCCCTGGCTACACCCATCATGTCCTTTCATGTGCAAGTCTTAGGGTTTCTTTTTTCCTAGTTTGGGGATTTTTCAAGACCTAGTAGGGAAACAGAACTTCACTTGTGTTTATTCTGGGAATGCAGAACAGATATCATGTTAACAGAAACTAAAACGAATGTTTGGAAGTGTTTATTTTTGTTTTCTTTGTAGCCAATATTTTTCCTGCTAGCTGGATGCCCCTGAAGTTTTACTACAATATTATTGGTTTTTGTTATGACAGCCTTGGATCTTCCAGACGTTGGCATTCTGTCACAGCTAATGCAATACTTATTATAAAAATAAGACTATGTGTGTTTCACTTCTCTTAACATTTCCATGACAATAAAGAATTGTCTGTCAATTACATTCATAAAATGTTATACCAATTTGTACTATAAGTTAGTGGTCAACATCAGTCATATAGCTGTGATAGAAAGTCAAATATGGAAGAACTCCTCTTTATGTGAAGCTTAACCCTAGGGCAGCATATTTAATAGCAATATCACAGTATTTCATAGATTCTTCAAAACACTGATACTTTGCTAGAGTAGTAAGACTCAGGAAACATGTTTCTGCCACTGAAAAATCAGTGTTGGTGCCAAAGTTGAATAACATGACATCCATTGTGGGCAGGATGTTAGTTCCTTTCCAGAAACTTCACAGGTTGATGAGTCCTGCTCCATCTGAAAAAAAAAAAAGTAAAAAAACCCTCTCATTTTTCATTGACCAAAAAGGCTAACTAGTGCTTATCTTTCCAAGACACTTGGATGAGAAGGATTGTTTCTAGGTTGTTATTACTTTTAAAAATTAAAAATTGTCATTTTACAAACAGTTAGTTCTCATACTGAGGAGACAATGGTTGTCAAAATGGATTATGTGATTTTTTACAACTTCATTACTGACATAATCGTACCTTCTTTTCTTGACTCTATCAGGGTGAAGTAATTCATATCGAAGTCTGCTGCCTTTGAATTGTTATTGGTAGAATCTTTTTCCTTGAAAGTAATCTTCCCTTTGAACTCATCTCCTGATATTACTCTTTCTTTTTATCCTGAAAAGATGAAATCCAGAAGACAGGGCCACCTAACCAGCTTAATACAGCCTCCTGACATACTAGTCTAGTGTGATGGCCAAAAGAAAGTTTGTGAGGAGGCTTATATACCACTCAATACTTCTCTACTGACATAAGATGGATAAAGTTGATAAGCCTGCAGTAAAGCATGTAGCCTGGGAAGCAAACTCTCTCTGGGGAGGGGCTTTTATCTACAATCTCATTCTCAAAGTCCATTATAGTGGCAGAAACAGGCTACTATGCTTATATATCTTTGCCTGATGGATAAAGGTAACAGGAATTCTCAGTTGAGTCTGGAAACAAGATTGTTAAAACCAGGTTGTGAATTCATACATATTAAGAAGCTGTCCACGTAAAAGCTGACATCTCGAATTTTGGCTGATCACAGAATTCCTTGAAATTTTTACTGTGAGATGATTAGTCTATTCTATTGGCAAAAATCACATTTATTTGGCTTGTAGTGCTATTTCGCAAAAGTTTTGCGATGATATGCAGGGACGGTCCAGGATAAAGAAAATTGTTTATTTCAGAGTCAGTTTTAAGCTTTTCACTTGGGGCTCTAAAACTTGACGCATTTGATTAAATGACACAAAATGAACATATTGTATAATTTTACATTTCTTCTATTGATTGATATCTAAAATATGACACAATAATTGAGAATTATGCTGTTTCAAAAATACAACACAGACAGCCCATTTCAAATTTGAGCTAGTGTGCTGTTGGTCCAAGAAGCTTTAATCAAAAGTGTAACGAGATCGGGCATTCTGACCACTATCTGTGTTTAGCACTAGGGCTAGTGTTTAAAAACTGAGAAAAACATTTTTGGGGACTAGTCTTTTCGAGCTGCAGGAGCTCAATAAACTTTGCTTACAGTCCGTGGTCAAAGTGCATATAACTTCATTTATGCATATTTGTGGTTACCTCCTTTCTCTTTCAAAACTTATATCTGAAGAAATGACTATTCTGAAAACTACCTGAGCTTTTTTGTTAAGGTGAGGAATCCATAAATTCATCAAAAGATGCCTCAAAATCATAAATTACGAAGGTGTAAAGGAATGTCTTCTTCATAACATTATGCTAAATTGTCCCGGGCAGACTGTAAAAAAAATATGTTGACAAAATTCCATTCAGTTAGTCCTCACCAGTCTTATACTGTAAAAAAAATTAAAATGCTCTTATTAACAGATTTAGAACTGCTCATTTAAAAGGTGTAATCATGAAGACAACTACATGTTTACCTGAGCTATGAGAATGCTGATTTCAGTCATGTATCACGCGGGAATGTCACAGATCCATTTTTAACAACATTGCATCAGTTATTAAGTGGTTGAAATAAATGGTTAACAACAACAGTGATAAATTACCTTTTTTACTGTAATTAATCTACTAAAATTACCTTTAGTTACTATGCACTGAAAGTGTAACTTTATTGAAAGCATATCTGTTTTTATTTTGCTTTTTGTGTGCTTGTTTTCTTTTCTTTTAATTGAACTAATTTTAAATAATGTAATATGCAAATTTTATATTCAACATGTTGACACTGCGATGGAGATAATTGAAAATTCTTATGGAGAAGATTTGCATTATTTGCTTTGAAGAATGGCCGCACTGTGTTCGTTTTCATGCATTTCAGGAGGCAAATGTGAAAATAGTCGGGGATGTACAGATTTAGTACCTTTGAGTGTATGCAATGCTGATATCAGTGGGCATCTAATTAAACACCACCTTTCAAGGGAAAGTGTGTCTGAAAAGGACTTAACATTAGCAAGGGCTGGTTTGTTGCAGATCACTGATGAACTGATAGAAAAGATGATGGTTTGCTCAGCTCATCCTCATGAGCTAGGAAAGTACTGGCAAGTGCTGAAAACTTGCCAATATCCAAGACATGAAGAAAGAAAATAAGCAATTTTTGGAACATATGTTGTTGATTTCAAGACAGCAAGAGAAATAAAAAATATCATGGGAGACACCATATGAATTAATCAATTTTCAAGCTGTTTTTGCTAATCTGGAAATTGGAGAAGAGAAATGCTCCTTGTAAGGCTTGGTTTTAGCCATTACAGACAAAGCATAGATTCCAATGGGTTTAACTTTTATTGCATACTGCTGTTGATCTCATCACTTAGTATTTGTCATGACATTTTACATGCAAGTGAGTCCACAACACCTATTACTTTGGCTTATATTGGGAGTTAAGTATAAAGTAAGAAAAGAAACAGAGGTTTTTATTGTTGCTGAAGTCTTCCAAGAGGGGAAACTGGGTTCTTATTTAGAGGTCCCCTGAAAAGAGGGTGTGGTGGGGGTAGGAGGGAAAAGCAGATGGATACAATCGGGTATACATTGTGGGAACCAACATTTTGCTTTCCAGAGACACCAAATAACTCACTAAAGTTTTTCAAATTAAAGGTTTAATCTTCATAAAATGTTGTATACAACTCAAAATCTCTCCTCTCTAAAAATGTCACCAATGCGTATTTTCCACAAGGTACGTAATTTGAACTGAGGCTCACATAATTTCAAAATGAGGTTGTCAATCACAAAAGTCATGCAACTCCAAAAAAAAAAACAGTCACGAAAGCATCTTACAATAATACAATAATACAATATTTATTTGCCATATACGACATTTACACATGGAAAAAAAAAATGAAGAAAATTGATGACAGAAAATAAATGGCGAGAAAACCTGAAAGAAACCACGAGGCTTATAACAAGTCAGGCTTTCTCACTTAAAATAACTAATCTTATATTAGAATTACAATATGGACTTATGGTAATTAACTTTGACCGCGCACACGTACACACACACACGCACACACATATTAAGTAAGTTAGTTAAGAATTACTGCCTTACAGAAGCTAATACTTAGAGAGAAGAAATTCCTTAAGCTTTCTTTTAAAAGAAGCAGAGGAGGGAGAACTAGTTATGTCAGAATTTAACGAATTATAAAAGTTTGGACCTTGAAAGTAAATTGAAAACTTCCTGGTGTTCGTTCTGCACAGTGGCAAACGGAAGGACTGAGCATTCCTAGTATTATAATTGTGGATTTGACTATTCAGTAAAAAAAAGTTATTGAATTTGGAAGGGAGTGTAGAGTTCTCGAATGAAAACATAAAAGTACCTAATTGAAACGAATGGATATCATGAAATTTTAAGAGTTTAAGTTCCTTTAAAATAGGGCCAGTATGGGCAATGTATGTAGAATTGCTTACTATTCTTAACGCACGTTTCTGTAAGGTTACAATTCTTTGAAGGTTTGACTTATAGGTACCAGCCCAAGCTAAATTGCAATAATACAAATATGGAAGGATCATAGAATTGTATAAAGTACGAAGGGAGTGAGTAGAGAGAAAAAACCTAGATTTATGAATAATACCTATAGATTTGGATAATTTATTTGCTGTTAAGGATATATGCGATTTCCAGGTCAAATTGTCATCTAATAAAACACCCAAAAACATGGTCTCAGAAACACGAAGAATAGGCTGCTCATTTATGAAAACTTGAAATTCAAAGGATTGCTTCTTTTGCCAAGGCTTGAATACCATAAAATTAGTCTTGGCTAAATTCAAGGAGAGCCGGTTTGCTGCAAACCAGGTTGACAATTTGTTTAATTCTCTATTTAATGTGTTAATTAGGTAAACAGGGTCATTATGGGAGATAAATAAGTTTGTATCATCAGCAAACAAGATTGCATCAAGCAGGGAAGCATTGTTCAAATCATTAACATACAGGATAAAAAATAAGGGACCAAGAATAGAACCTTGAGGCACCCCACAGGGAATCCCCTGTGGGGCAGATCTAACGTTATTAAATTCGACAAATTGTGTCCTCTCAGAAAGATAACTTTTGACCCATTCTAGTGCCAGACCACGGATCCCATAATGATTGAGTTTTTCAAAAAGAATGTCGTGATTTACCGTATCGAATGCTTTCGAAAGATCTAGGAATACTCCAATGGCATGTTCTTTTCTATCAAATGCAGAAGAAATTTTGTCACACAAATCGATAAGCGCAAGGCTAGGAGAGCGATTTTTTCTAAAGCCATATTGATTATCACATAAGACATCGGAGTCATTGAGATAATTCATAATGCGGTTGTAAATTATTCGTTCCAAAAACTTTGAAAAGCACGGTAGAACAGAAATAGGTCTGTAGTTGCTGAAGAGAGCTTTGTCACCTGATTTAAAAATAGGTATGACACGAGCAATTTTCAAATCATCCGGAACGATACCATGAGTAATGGAGAGATTTACAATGTGTGTTAATGGAGAGGAAACGCTGCATATAGATCGCTTTATGATAGACATAGGGATATTGTCATACCCAGCCGATTTTCCCGCCGGAAACGTAGATGCGATATCTATAATCTCCTCCTGAGTTGCTAAATTTAGGAACATTGACTGAGGGAAATGACCAGGAAGAAAATTCTTATACGAGGTCGTAGATTGAATTCGTTTAGCGAGGTTTGGTCCAATATTGCTGAAGTAATGACAAAATCGATTAGCAATCTCCATTGGGTCAGAAATATCTTGATCATCAACCTTAAACACAGAGTTGGGTTTAGGTCTCAATTTCTTGCTGTTTAGTACCTCATTAAGCAGACGCCAAGTGGCTCTTATATTGGATTTTGACTCGCTTAGCCTCTTATCATAATATAAACGTTTCGCGATTCGTAGGGAGTGATTCAGTTTGTTCTTATAAGGTTTATATTTCGCTTCGTTCCAGAGAGAGGGGTTTGAAATATACTGCTTGTATAGTTTGTTTTTCTGCTTGACAGATTTAAGTAAGCCCTGGGATATCCACGGTTTCCTAAAGTGAAGGCGACGCTTCAGTTTCTTCAAAGGAAAATGTGTTTCGTAAGCTTTAGTGTATCGCTCAAGAAATTTGCTGTAGCAGATTTTAGGATCATTATACCCGTCTATATTGAGCCAATCAATACAATCTAATTCCTCTAGGAAGTTGGAAATGTTTAGCTCGCTTTTGTCACGGACAAATATGTTCTCTTGGTGTTCGCGGGTACACTTATGATCGAAGCAAATGGAAAAGATAGGCAGATGGTCCGAAATATCCGTTATTAATAGTCCAGACTTCAAATAACTGTGCTCGACATGGTTAGAAAAAATGTTGTCAATCAGAGTTGCAGTGTGAGAAGTAATTCGGGAAGGTAACGTGATTAACGGAAAAAACAGGTGAGAATACAGGCCATCTAGGAATTCCCCGGTGGCGTTGTGGTTTTGATTTTTTAGCAGATTCAAATTAAAATCTCCCATTATATAGCATATCTTGTTGTCCCGAGATATTTTCCCTAATATTTCGTTCATTCTGGTCACGAAATCATTTACATTTTGATTTGGAGGGCGATAAATTATACCAACAATGATATTTTTCTCATGGGGTCGAATGATCTCAATGAACAATGCTTCCATCACCTCAGCTTCATCAGCATAAATATCGGTGCGAATTCTAAAATCAAGATTGTCTGATACATACAAGCCAACACCTCCACCCGATTTAACAGGGCGATTTTTGTAAACAAAGTTATAACCATCAATTTCGACTCCAACTGGTGAATCCATTAACCAGGTTTCAGTTATCCCAACAACGGAGAATTTTATATCTAGAGAGGTTAGAAGGGTCGATAGTTCATCAACCTTTTTTTGAAGGCTTCGAATATTTAAATGGAACAATGAAAGATGATTCAATTGTTCACGACTAATCATGATTTCTTTTTGAAGAGTATCGTTAAATTTATCTTCTACATAATAAGAACACCCGCCGTCAATATTAAAATGTATGTCAGGGTCTAGATCATCCGAACGAATTAAGAACCGCTCAAAATCGGAACTCAAAGGGTTGATAAATAAGTTAGATAGTCTCTCGGGATCGAAATGAACAGGTCCATTTCTGAATTCATAAATCACCGCAGCAAAGGTGATTTACATACATCTTTCATCTACATCTACATCTTCCGTACACCTTTCTCTCCCAGCCTTAATTTTGTTCCGATCCCAGTGCCCCATCCCAGTTTTAACATTCCCAGTGTTGATTGGACAGAAATCATTTAGGTGTGTATTACTAGCAATCTGCACAGACTGCAGAAAGATATACAGCAATTGACATTTCCCAAAAAAGGATTGGTTGTACCCTGAGGAAACTAGACAACATGTGTTACCTCAAAGATGTGTTTTAGTAACAATCTGTTTGTTTGTTTGTTTGTTTTTAATTTCCTTTGCTGGGAATCAAAACATAAGGCAACCAAACACATGCCTATTTTCAGTTTTTTTTTGTTTGCTTGTTTTGCTAAAGATGCTGGTATTGAAACCATAAGCCGCATTGCCCCTTCGACTCCATTCCTTAAAGCTCCACCTACATGTGGCTGGACTCCAGGATCAGATGCAGCCTCTGTTTTGACACTTTTGGTTACCAATGAAGATTGGCGAAATAGCACTACAAGCCAAATAAATGCGATTTTTGCCGATAGGATTAGCTAATCATCTCACAGTAAAAATTTCAAGGAATTCTGTGATGCGCCTAAATTCAAGTGGTTGGTTCTTACTCAGTGAAGACTACACAGCAATGGACACACAAATGTAACCACAACTTCTTATGCCGACTCAAATGACTATATATTTTAAAGTCCTATTGAAAATCACATGATGTAAACAAATCTCTCTAAATTGCATACTCATAATGATTGATTATAATCACATCTAAAGGGCCCCTTTAAATTTAAAAATGCAAATAGACATCCAAAAATTACACCACTTGAAGGTGATAGTCAAGATGAAAAGGGAAATATTAATTCATAAGACTTTAAGATGCCACTCAATTTGTACTGCTTTTTGTTTACTACTTTGTTGTACCACTGAAAAACATGGCATTACAAGCTGCTTGCTGGTAATCAACATCTTGGGTAACTATGTCTGTAACAAAGTTACATTTTTCCGTACATAACAAGGTAAATTTTAGTATAAATTACCACAAAGATGGAATAGTATCACTTTTGACATCAACCTTTTCTATTCGATAACTGTTATGTCTCACTGTTCATGTGTTCAATGTTGTTGAAAATGGGTCCATGATATTCTAAATGTCAAAAGCATTGCAGCGTTACATGACTGAAATCAACATCTTCAAGCTCAGGTAAACACAAAGTTGTCTTCATCCTGACATCCTATGAATAGGCTCTTCTTAATCCGTAAATCAAAGCATTTTAATTTTTTTTACAGCATAAGATTGGTCAGGACTAACTGAATGGAATTTTGTCAACATGTTTTTTTACAGTCTACCTGAGACAGTTTAACATAATGTTACACAGAAGACTTTCTTTTATGCCTTTTAAATTTATAATTTTGAGCCACATTTTAATGAATTTATGGATTCCTTGCCTTAACAAAAAAGCTTAGCTAGTTTTCAAAATAGTAATTTCTTCATAAAGAGGAAGGAAGTAACCACAAATATGCATAAACTGTCATGCGCACTTTGACCATGGACTGTTAGCAAAGTCTATCGAGCACCTCCAGCTCGAAAAGACTTAGTTCCCAAAAATTTTTTTCTTTTTTTTGAAACACTAGCCCTAGTGCTAAACACGGATAGTGGTCAGGACTCCAGATCCCGTTAAACTTTTGAGAAAAGCTTCTTGGAACAACAGCACGCTAGCTCAAATTTGAAATGGGCTGTCTGAGTGGTATTTTTGAAACAGCGCAATTCTCAATATTGTTGTGTCAGATTTTAGATATTTTGCCATCAATCAATAGTAGAAACGTAAAATTATACAATATGTCCGTTTTGTGCCATTTGATCGAATGTGTCAAGTTTTGGAGCCCTCATCGAAAAGCTTAAAATTGACTCTGACATAAACAATTTTCTTTGTCTTAGAACGTCCTTGCATATATATCGTCGCAAAATTAAAGTAAAAATTTCCAGGAATTCTGTGATGCGCCTAAATTCGAGTGGTTGGTTCTTACGCGGACTGCCTCTCAAGCACCTTCATTAACATGAAGCGTCAGAAGACATGATTACATTAAAATATATACAATATACAATCAAAACTATAAAACAGAACAGAAAATCTCTCACCGGAGACACTTGGACCGAACGACGTCATACTCCTTTCGACAGTTCGTTGTCCAACTCCAAACAAATCACTGCATTCTTTCACTTTCAAGCCTTGCTCCGATAAACACGATAACAGTTCCCTTTTTTTATCAAACGAGGGTCATCCTCGACGTCCAGCACGATTTAATTGCGTCCGATATCCTTGGCCAACTGGAGAGCTGCTGTCTGCTTCGATCGCCAGGACAGTCTCGTGCAAGCAACTCATTGTATTCACAATGTCGTCCGCCACATCGAGGTTGACCAGCATCCTGGTGATGTAGTCTGACCTTAAAACTACTGACCCGATTTCGCTTGGATCATTTTAAAAATCTTTCAATTCTGACAACAAGGTCATTGATAGCTCGCACGACACCCGATAGTTCGGCCATTTTGAACCACAAGCCCTATGCAGCCTGCTCTCAGAGAGGGATGTTTTGTTGCGATTACGTTATTTGACATTTGATCTTTTTTTGGCGGCTCTAGCACGTTGGTGCATTAAGAATTCGACTGGTAAGTACTAAAACATGGAGCGACCTAAAACCACCTAAAACCGCCTAAAACCACCTACAACCATCTACAACCACCTCAAAAATTTCAATAACGACCTACAACCACCTCAAAAACATCTACAGCCACTCGCAAGCTATCAAAAACCATCTTAAACAAGGCATAAATGTCTCAAATAAGGCGAAACGACAACATGTCAAGTACATGAAATACGAGAATCGAACGAAACCTCCACCTCCCCCTGAAATCTTA
>NC_142671.1:11454317-11489317 GCF_964200805.1 Pocillopora damicornis
CTCTCAACGAACCGCTTGATTGTAGTTTCAACCAGTGGCTTTGGGTATTTCAAGTTATGAAAAACCCTTCTAAGGCGGTCACATTCCTCGGAGAAGAAAGACCAGTTAGAAGATAATCGATAAGCGCGATCCACCATGGTGTTAACTAGGCTGCGCTTGTGCTTAATGTCAACATGACTCTGGAAATGCAGAAGGAGACCCGTGTTGGTTCTTTTGATGTAGACCTTGCTCTCAATCTTTGGTGCACGGTTAAGCAGTTCAGTTCCTAGAAAGGGAAGGGATCCTTCCCGTTCGACTTCCATGGTAAACCGGAGGGAGGGATGGGTAGAGTTAAGGGTGTCTAGAAACTGGCCAGCGGTCACCCTATCAGGCATTACGGTCAGAATATCTTCGGCGAAGATATTCTGATTTATCCATAACAACAACACCAGACCCTTTATCCGGTTTTGTGACAACAATGTCATTGCGTTTTTTCAGATCTTCAATAGCTTGCAAGAGGGCTTTAGGAGGTTTTGGGCTACTCCTATTAATATACTCTAGCGCAACAGATCGTAAGGTTGCGGCTGCTAGTTCGCGTAAATTCTCGTTTGGTAGATGCCGTTCAAGGTTCCAGTATGCTTTCTCGAAGCTTGCCTTGATCTCAACTGGAGACACTCTTTGCGGGATCGCAAATTTCAGGCCACGGCAGAGAACCAATTTTTGGAAGAACGATAGTTCGTAAGAGGAAATATTCAGGATGTGTTCGTCGACGTCAGTTTCTCTGTAGAGAAGCCTTGAGATCTTTCGAGTGTGAGTGTTCGTAACTTCAAGTTGGAGTTTATTCCGAAGCATAGTGATGGTTCGTAAGATGCACATATAGCGGAATAGTGAACAGGTCTGACGGATTTCATCATAGATGCCATTGATTTCCTCTCGAAGTACCATACTCTCCTGTATTCTTACTCTGAGCTCCTCCGCGATCACGTTCTTTGTAAAGGAGGCAGATGATTTCTTCCACTTAGCACGCCTATCTTTGTCGATCTTGGCAAAAGTAGGTGTGAGTTCGAAGCTCTGGCATAGTCGTAGAAAGTTGATTGATCCCTCGCAGTTGATTTGCTTTTTGCTATAGCGTTCGAGTTTCCGAAACAGATGTAGCTGATTATCTCTTTTCAAACACTTGATCAGCAGGGATGGTACGTCGATGACACCCTGACCGTAATGCCTGATAGGGTGACCGCTGGCCAGTTTCTAGACACCCTTAACTCTACCCATCCCTCCCTCCGGTTTACCATGGAAGTCGAACGGGAAGGATCCCTTCCCTTTCTAGGAACTGAACTGCTTAACCGTGCACCAAAGATTGAGAGCAAGGTCTACATCAAAAGAACCAACACGGGTCTCCTTCTGCATTTCCAGAGTCATGTTGACATTAAGCACAAGCGCAGCCTAGTTAACACCATGGTGGATCGCGCTTATCGATTATCTTCTAACTGGTCTTTCTTCTCCGAGGAATGTGACCGCCTTAGAAGGGTTTTTCATAACTTGAAATACCCAAAGCCACTGGTTGAAACTACAATCAAGCGGTTCGTTGAGAGAAGGATTTCATCTGCAGAGCCCTGTCCATCACCAGACGTACCATCGGAGATTGTGAGATTAGTGTTACCCTTCAAGGACCAATCGTCAGCTAATCATGTTAAACAACAACTGAACAGTCTAAGCTCGAAGTTAAGCGTGACTGTCCAACCAGTGTTCGTTAGCCCTAAGCTCGATCAACAGCTTAAGCAACACGAAATTAAGCCCCCTATTGTTAACCAACAATGTATCGTTTATGAATTTAAATGTAACCTGTGTGATGCAGGGTATGTGGGCTATACTCGTGGTCACTTACACGATCGCGTAGAAGGGCACAAAAGGAAATCATCTTCTATCTACAAACACTACCACCTCCAGCACAATAGTGAAATACCTGAACGCTTGATCGAGCAATTCAACGTCATCGCGAAATGTAACGGCAAATTTGATTGCCTTGTTAATGAAATGCTGTATATTCGCATGCGTAAGCCAACACTGAACGTGCAAACGGATTCCATCCGCGCAAAGGTGTTTGTTTAAGCCGTTCATTCTAATTTATGCTATTCTTGTACCTTTCCTTATTTGCATGTTTTTAAACTAGTCTCTTGATAATGGAGTCACGATGACCCCGAAACGTCGAGTAATAAATCTTTCCTGGTTTTTTCTATACCGGTAAAATGGCCACAATTTTAACCGTTTGCTGGTAAAAGCCATCACTGACCTCATTGATACACTCCTTTAAGACGAACGCACGGGATTCTTCTATGGATTAGCGACTGACTAATGCTTATGCGATAAGCAAAGTTAAGCCTAAAAGGGAGATCGAGCAATGCAAGAAGCTTGTGATCTCCATATGGACCTCATCAGAATTTTATCGTGGGAGTGTGGCGTTTAATTCGTTATCCTGATCCAGATCCTTTTTAAGATTAATAAATCAATTTTCCAACCCACTTTAAGACTCGTTTAAGAGGGAAACCTTCAGTCTCTGGACTTGAACTCACCCAGGCAAGCAGTTTATATGTGCGAGATAAAAAAGGAATTTTCTGCTGCTGTGGATCACGTATTGAACAAAATGTACTTCAGTTTTCTAAGGAATAAATTTTCGGAAACAAAAGTTAATCAGTTTTTCGACTAAAAAGCAAGTCTTAAACAGATTTGGAAGACGTCTTTTTCAAAGAAGGCCTTGACCTTGGCGGTTACTAAATACAATATGAGACCTAAACACAGAGTTTCAGCAGTTTTGTCAAACTTGTTTACCTCGCAAAATTGTTTCACAGAAAAATCGCGACTGACGGAAAGCTGACAGGATATTAATTCACAGAAAATACCGTGTGACATCTGAATACCACAAGTACAGCCTTGAGTTGCCAAATATAATAAGATCATGGCTGTATTATGTCATATCTAATCAACATGTGGTTAGTGAGGAGACACAAAAGCAAACGCCAAAAGTAAAGGCCGCCATCGTAAGCGCATGTGTAACTCAGGGACAATGCCGTGACTCATGATTTTTAAGGAGGCAATACAAATGACGTGCAAACTGGGCATCAAAGTATCATTGCTGTCTTCGATCATTTTAAAACGTTTATTAAAACTATTAGGCTTACAAATGCAACACTCAGATCTACAAATCTACATTTTCGTGCGCGAGTAATACTGACTTTCCATCGTGCCAGACAAAACTACGATCATGCGGTGCTAAGAACACGTCAGCATCTCTGCTTGGTCTGCGGTCTACTTCATTAGTGCCAAGCCCAGCACAGAGGAGACGATCAACAGGAAGAAGCTGAAGGTCACAGGCGAGCCTGCGTTACAGCCATCGCTAGAACAGCAACCAACCCCGCACTGGTAGTCCTTGATATTATCTTTAAGCTTGTCACAAAGATTTTCAGCTGCGTCACAGATTTCTTTGGTGGCGCAGGAGTTTCCCACAGCGTTCACGTCATCTTTCTTGGACCAACTCCTGGCGCACCTGTCATAGAGGGAAGGGCATTCCTTCAAATAGGTGCCTTTGTCACTTTCCAGTTTGCTCTTGCTGCAGCTATCTTCATCGCCAGAACACACATAGCATTTCAACGCACAACCTGATGACAGAAAGCAAGATAACAGTTTTAAATGACTCTTAATATTCTATTAAAGAACTTCGAGACAGGAAGGAACGTCAAAACTTCTTTAATTCCACCTGCGTTCGCAAATACTGCTATTTGATTGGCCAGTAACAGTAGTTACGTAATCTGTCATAGTGGATAACGAGATTTACACGTGGCGTGACCTTCAACCACAGGCGGCCCAAGCTCCAGCTGTGAGATGATCATCTTGCGCAATAAAAAATACCTCACCTTACTTCCACAGCGTATTGCTTGTTATCTGATCGCTTACTTTGATGAAAAGAGCCCATTTGAAAACCTCGAAATGAACAACTCGCTCAAATGGGCTCTTTTCATCAAAGTAAGCGATCAGATAACAAGCAATACGCTGTGGAAGTAAGGTGAGGTATTTTTTTTTGAGAATTTGACATATTTTTTTATTCCTTAGAGCGGTCGTAAATATTCCCATACAAACTCTTATAATTCCGCCATGATTGTTATTGCGCAAGATGATCATCTCACAGCTGGAGCTTGGGCCGCCTGTGCTCTGCCTAGTTCGATGGCTCAAGTAAACGTCTTTGAAATATTGAAAAATGTTCAGAATGTTCGTAATTGGTTTAAGATAGCATTAGTTAGCCCGTGTGCATATGCGATTACATCCCTAACTTATATCACCTTACTTTCCTTCTTGCTTAAGGCGGAGAACAAACACCAGAACAAATACCAAAAAACAGAACAGTGCCACAACAGCTAAACTGCATTCCAATAACTTGGAATAAACAAAAGAAATGAAAAGAAGTAAAGACAAAGAAGACATACAAATCAGTCAGTTGACCTTTTGACAAGTTTATTCTTTGCTGTCACCAGAAAAGAACACGATACAGTTCTCAGGCAGGAGAGCCAAGAACAAAACCCTAACTGAAATTTGTCTCTCTGCCTAGTTTGTTGGCAAAGGTGAACCTCTTTTTAATCTTACAAATGTTCAGAATGTCCATAATCGATTTAACTGAGATAAAAGCAAAGTTTAGATTGTTGAGAATGTAGGGCTTAACTAATGTGTGGAACAAAAGAAAAAGAAAGAAATGAAAAAAGGTGACAAAAAAATCATTCAGTTGAGCTCTTGACCCGTCAACTCTCTGCTGTAATCATCACCAGAAAAGAAAATCAGTCGCTTAACTATCTAACCAAAGTAAGCACATGATACAGTTTAACCCCGATAACGCGAACCCTCGAAAACTCGAATTCCCGCTAACTCAAAGCAAAACTGATTTCCCTTGGATTTGCCTCCTATATTTAGTGTAATTTAACCCCTATGACTCGAAACCTCGAAAAATTGACAAATTGACCTTTGTCGGTGTCACACGTTTTGTCTGTCCGTAGACAAACAGTTTTGACAGTTCTTCCCATCGAACGGAAATAGAGGCGCCTAATTTGGGATCGATCTGTTGTTTGTCATTACTTGTCAATCTTGCACAGTTCATTCTTGAGAATAACAACATTTTCCTCTTCCCCTCAAAATTCAATGAGCAGAACTGATTTCCATTTACTGTAATTTTAACCAGTATAACTCGAAACCCCGATAACTCCGAGTAATTTCAACTTTCCTTGACAATTCGAGTTACCGGGGTTCAGCTGTACATCATGCAATCCTATCCGACCAATTGATGAACAGTCATGAAGGATTTTTGCTTCGACAAAGGGCATATTTTTTCCCTCTACTCAATAGAAATTCAATAAACATTTGTTCCCTTGCCTGACTGACGGATGTTAAGCTAGATTACCGTTTGAGGTTTCCAAGGGCCTACCGCCGATCCCCTTAAAAAAAAAAAAAAGTGTTGCTGTCTGAATATCTATGAGTGGGACATCGTGGAGCTCTAAATATCGTAACACGGCAAAAAAGTGCAAAAAACCGCATCATAGCTCCTTACATCAACAAACTCTGCCACCAAGTTGTGTTTAATTTAGTTATAACTAGGACGACAATATTTAACGGTTGTGGCGCAAGGCTGAACTGAAAAAGATACCGCAAGAAAGCAAATAGATTTATCACGCAGATCAAGGGATCCTCCCTACATAAACAACGGACACAGCAGTATTTGGGATTACCACGATAGACATTGAGCAACACTACAAAAACACAAATTTACAAGTCCCTATAATCTAGCCCAGTTTCTAATGTATGTAGTTGTTCTCCAAATAGCTCTTTCTATGTGCGCCGTCGCAAGAATAACATTTCTTGGCTTCATGCCCGACAGCAGGGCATGGTCTTTCGTTGACTAAAACCTAGCAGTCAAAAATAAGCACTAAAAGCTTCTTTCAAACTTTCAAGAACTGCGTAATCTAAACCATTATTTCCCTGTTTTGTATAGCGCTTCTTTCACTAAGGTTCAGTCGCCCTGTCCACCATTGCTTGCTTTTTGCGATTACAAATACTCAGCGAAGGATATGCTTGACAAAGCGGTCGGACTAAATAACTTTCGAGAGAAAATCAATTGGAGCCTAAATCAAGGCCCATCCCTTATACGGAAATCATTCGCAAAGAAAAAGAACTGGAAAATCTGACCAATATTCAGCGAGATATTTCTTCCACAAGTTCAAAAAGGATAATACATTCTTTCACAAGCACAACAGTTTCGCATCAACAACGATGATTTTGCGGTTTAGCAAGAGAAAACCCTGGCGTAGTAAAGACATTAGCCAATTGAAATTTTAAAAGTTAATTTCGCAGCTTTTTGTATTTGATTTGTTCCAGTTTTTCCAATAAACTGCTTTGTCAAGCGATGACTGTCACAAATACTTCAAACCTTACTGAAGGACAGTTCTACTATACATTCTGTTGTAAAGTTGTACAATACTCACCAGGTGCAGTTATGAGCACAAGAACAGCCAGAGTGAACAGCAAACGATTCATTTTTACGGCTTCTTACTTGTGCCGGAGTTAAACTTTCCGTGATATCTCGATGAGGTACTGCCACGCCAAATTTATGCAAAGTATAGTAATATTAGAAGGTGTTCCCAGAAGGCATTGCGCCGCTTGCCCCGCCTATTACGTAACACACTACTCATGTTTCAATTACAAGCTACCGTGAGCCTCCGTAAATATGCAAGTAAGTCTTGTTGCTTAACAGGCGAAATATGACAATCTGAACTTGGTTTGAATAAAAGCAAACTACCCCCCTCGCCTCTGGATTTCAGTGTTCCTTTTGACGCTCTCGGAGATAAGTGACTTTTCAGGCTACTGTTTAGACAACAATTAAATTTCGATGCGCCGAGATCCACATTTGCCCACCATGTTGCCGTCTGACTTTCTATGAATCAGACACTGTGGATCGAAACACGGAAAAAAAGGTGCAAAAAATAACGCATCATAGCTCCTTACATCAACAAACTCTGCCACCAAGTTGTGTTTAATTTAGTTATGACTAGGACGACAAAATTCAACGGTTGTTGCGCAAGGGTGAAACCGAACAAGATACCTCAACAACGCAAATAGATTTGTTTCGCCGATCACGGGATCCTCCCAACATAAACAACGCACGCGGCAGTATTTGGGATCTCCACAATGGACATCGAGCAACACTGCAGAAACACAAATTCACAAGTCCCTATATTCTAGCTCAGTTTCTAATGCATGTAGTTGTCCTCCGAATCGCCCTTTCTACGGGTGCCGTCGCAAGAATAACATTTCTTGGCTTCATGCCCGACAGCAGGGCATGGTCTTTCGTTGACTAAAACCTAGCAGTCAAAAATAAGCACTAAAAGCTTCTCTCAAACTTTCAAGAACTGCCTGATCTAAACTATTATTTCTCTGTTTTGTATAGCGCTTCTTTCACTAAGGTTCAGTCGCCCTGTCCGCCATGGCTTGCTTTTTGTGATTACAAATACTCAGCGAAGGATATACTTGACAAAGCGGTCGGACTAAATAACTTTCGAGAGAAAATCAATCGGAGCCTAAATCAAGGCCCATCCCTTATAAGGAAATCATGCGCAAAGAAAGAGAGCTGAAAATCTGACCAATATTCAGCGAGATATTTCTTCCACAAGTTCAAGAAGGGATAATGCATTCTTCCACTAGCACAACATATGTTCCGCATTAGCAACGATGATTTTGCGGTTAAGGAAGAGAAATCCTGGCATAGTAAAGACATCAGCCACTTAAAATTCTACAATACACTCTGTTGTAAAGTTGTACAGTACTTACCAGGTGCAGTCATGAGCACAAGAACAGTCAGAGTGAACAGCAAACGATTCATTTTTACGGCTTCTTACTTGTGCCGGAGTTAAACTTTCCGTGATATCTCGATGAGGTACTACCACGCCAAATTTATGCAAAGTATGGTACTTAACAAGGAAATTAGAAGGTGTTCCCAGAAGGCATAGCGCGTCTTACCCGGCCTATCACAAAACAAACTACTCATGTCTCGACTACAGGTAGTCACGAGCCTCCTAACCCCTCAATTCAATAGGGTACCTGTAGTTTTATATGACGATGTGATCTGAAAATCGATCTACTTTAGGAGAATTTTCTTCTAAACTCTGTCGAGCCGCGGACAATTTAACTATGAGAAACACTTTTCGCGCTTCACTATTTACATTTTTTACGCTGTGACTAAATGCCCGGCAACCGGGCACGGTCTCAAACAGACTGAATGCTTAGCAGTCAGAGATTTTCACAGAAATTCAACTGAAAGCTTCTTTCAAACTTCTTAAGAATATCAAATGTTTGTTTAAAATGTCAAGGGATTCTAAAAAGTAATTTGTTGTTTTAGTGGACAAAATATTGTCAATAGGTTTATTTGAGGTTTTCTGCATTGTTTCCCTCCATATTTACTTAACTTGAAGCTGTTCTGACGAAGCTGTCACTTACTGTCACGCCACAGTCTCGAAGATAACATTCTACGAAACCGACGTGACCCCCTCAAGCTTAAAACCGGTATGTTCAAGCTTGACCACTAAAAAAAACCAACGTAATTCTTGGAATCGCTAAGCATTTCTAAACAAACCTCGAATATACTCAATTGGTTTGTATGGAGTTTCAGTGGTACTTTGGTAAAAATTTCCTCGTGCCGGCCATTTAGTCCATTTGGGACCGTGTCGCTGAAGCATTTCTGAGTGGCAAAAGCCAAGCGATATTATTGGAAGCACGAGCTCGAAGAATTTGTCGACCTAAAATTAATGATTAATTTTTGGAACCACTTGACATTTCTAAACTAACATCTGATACTCTAGTAGAAGTTTGAAGGAACCTTTCAGTGGAATTTTGGTGAAAATTTCTAACTTCCAGGCATTTAGTCTATTCGAGACTGTGCCCGGCAGTCTGAAATTCTAGGTGACGACAACCGAGCGACATTGAAGTGTGCACAAGCACGGAAATTTTTTCTACTAAAACACCAAATCTGAATTTTGGAATCGCTTGACATTTCTAAACTAACGTGCGATACTCTAGTAGAAGTTTTAGGAACTTTTCAGTGACATTTTGGTGAAAATTTCTAACTGCCAGGCATTTAGTTCATTTGAGACTGTGCCTGGCAGTCTAATCAGAGGCGTGCAATTTCTGAGTGTCGACAACCGAGTGATATAGTGTCCTCAAGCTCGGAGAGTTTTTCCAACGAAAAAATATTAATTCTTTTGAATCGCTGGACATTTCTAAGCAAAATCTGATAATCCTTAGAAGTTCGAAAGAACCTTTCAGGGGAAAATCTGTGAATATTTCTGGCTGCCGGCCGTTCAGTCTGTTTGCCCCTGCACGGCTTCCTTGAATTTAGTCACAGCGTATTTTTTTAAAGGTTTTTTCCCATTTTTTTACGCAGCAGCTGTCTAAAAGCAACTAGCACTGAATTGAATCGCGTTCAGTGAAAGATTATTACACGGGAAGCCTATGACACGCACCATGGTAATAATCTGGCTGGGTTTGCTTTTCATGATGCAATATGCATCGATGGAATATCAAAAAGCGCTGTCATTTTTTCAGGTGTCAGATATCGATGTTAGGATTTCAAGGTGTATGGCGCACCGTTTGAACACTTAAGAGCCCATGACTGTAAATATCGAGAATCGCTGGCCAGGCTAAAAAAATCGAAAATTCTGATAATTTGCCTCGAAAACTCTTTAAGGGAGATATATTCAAAAAAATTATTTCGAAGTTTGAAAAATCAAACGCGTCCGAGGAAATGGGGAAAAACGAAAATTCGGGTTTTTACCTAATTAATTATGCAAAAAATACAGTAAAATTGACCAACTTTAGTGCGCTAGTACAGAGGACGGATGTTTCGTAAGAAATCGGGGGTGTTTTTACTTCAAAATATAATTCATTTGATCCTTATCTGTGGTTTTTTTAGGGGCTTTGGTTTGATTTTAAAATTTAAATGATTTTTTAACAAAGTACTCTCAAACACTTGTTGCAAAAAGCAAAAAATCGAGCAACTTCAAGCTTTCAAAACGCGTCTTGGCATGTGAGAAATCATGTCAAACTGCATGCTGGCATAAAGTTTGGTCCTTATAAAAAAATAATATGAAATAAAAAATTTGGGTAATTCAAATAAAGTGCCGGCAAAATAAAAGAGTTTGTGAAGCACTGTGGCTAAGGTCGGGAATTTGCATGATGCAAATCAGTTGTAGAAATCGTACTCGAGCGCTACGAAATAAACAAGATAGTTAAAGATGGTTAAAAACTCTTTGATATGGATATGAAATTATAGAATAAAAAAATTCGTAGACGTTGCTGAAGAGGGCTGTAAATTGATGTGTAGATACGAAATTTTCTGTTAATTTGAATTGCAGAAGACTCTGTTATTGTTGACTCGCTATTTCAACAGCACTGCCTACACCTAAATATAGATAAGGGCCGCCTTATAGTTTACCATTTTTGTTGACTAGCTGTTTATTATCGACATCATTCTTAGTTGAATAGCTACGTTTTCTGCAACTGCGATAATATTTCTTTTGAAATATCTTGGATATCTTGGAAAAGTTATGTGAGTAAACAAAGTCACGCAACACCGCAAGCTTCTGCTGTGTAGTTTTTCACCTCAAGATAACAGCTCAACTATTTTCATGCTATTTACTCTTATCTTTTTCGGAAAAATGGCCGCATTTCTGTCATAAAACTTGATAAAAAGGACTTACGTCACGGTAGCAATTATACCGTGTTGCAGTCCAGGCGATAATTCTCTATGATGCAATCACGGTCTTTTTCTTAAAGGTAAACACGCGCGAGGTTTTTCATAGAGCATAAACAGAAAACGATGTCATTCTGTAGCTTTACTTCTCTTCTTGGGGGGGGGGGGGGGGGCTTGTGGTGCAAGTGCTGAAAATCCAAACGTGGCTGGCCTTTGTCGAATTGAAAGACTGTACTAGGGATCAAGTGTTTCCACGTCCAAAAGAGGGCTGCACGCATAGTTTCAGTTCCAACGGCACTCTTCTCCAGAAAAGCATCTCGCGTTAAGAACATGCACAAAGATAGTTGAAAAGGAGACACTTCTTGATAAAGCGAAGGTTAAATATGCTGCAAGGCTCGAGGAAGGTTCAGGTTTCGCGCCAACTACTCCTCTACCTCCTGAAACCTGTCCTCGTAGCACTGGATATCTAATACCGCCTGAAGGCTTCGCTTTAAAACAAGCATAGAAAGTTTACCAGTTTAACGAAAAGCAACGAGAGTACCTGACCGCTAGATTTACCATCGGACAAGAAAGCGGCAAGAAGGTTGACGCGAAAATTGTTGCAACAGAAATGAGAGGAGCAAAGAGATTGAACGGGGAGCGCTTGTTCAGTGTCTCTAACTTTTTGACAACTCAACGAGTAGCTTCATTTTTTTCCAGAATGACAGCAATTTACATAGCAGACAACCCCCTGCGCACAAGCTGTAACTGAGCAAGATCTGGTTGCGATGGAGGAATAATTTAATTTGTCAAATACTAAGGAGTCTATTTTTGAGCAGTTAAATGTAACTCATTCTATTCATTACCAACAGTACAACATCTGTTCCATGGTCGAGAATAACACACTCAACAATCTCAAACTTGCAATCTTAAAATTCCTTTGCGAGAGTTTCAGTCTTAAATTACCACCTGGGGTTGATCAGAGGAAAAAGACGTCTTACATCGCTCTGCTCGAAGACCTTGTTAGATGCTGCTCTTACAGTGCAGTTTAAAAGGCAAATGGCAAAAGGCTGCTTCAAAAAATTGAGTTTTATATGAACGTTGATATAAAACAGGGGCCATGGAGCATATTTTGGATCGGAGGAGCTATTGTAGTTCCCACGTAGTGTGAGCTCATTGGCACCAACTTATCTATGAGGGTCCTGGGGCCTCCCCTCCGAAGAGGGCCTCCTTTTGTCTGTTTCTTAGTACGCCTTTCTTAGTACAGAAAGACTGCTGACAGGATGTCCTGAGGTATGCTCCCCCGGCAAATTTTGAAATCTAGAGCTTCTGAAATCACCAGAAACGCGTTTCAATCCTAAGAAAAATTTGTCAAATTTCTTAATACAAAGATTAAAACAAAAAAAAAAGTTGATAATGCTAAATTGTTCTTGGTGGGGCTACAGCCCACTCAACCCTATAGCTCCGTGATCCCCGTATTAAAGGCGCAAACCGGAAATGAAATAGTCCCCTTCGAACCGCACTTGGCAGTCAGTCGCACTTTGACAGCACTTTGTTAAAAAAAACCTGTGAATTTTAAAATTGAACCAAAGCTCCTTAAAATGCCACAAATAAAAATCAAATGAATTATACTTTGAAGTAAAAACATTCCCGATTTCTTACGAAACATACTCGTTCAGTACTAGCACGCTAAAATTGGTCAATTTTACAGTATTTTTTGCATAATTAACTGGGTAAAAACCCAAATTTTCGTTTTTCCCCATTTCCTCGGACACATTTGAATTTTCAAACTTTGAAATAATTTTTTGAATATATCTTCCTAAAAGGGTTTTCCAGGCAAATTATCAGAATTTTCGATTTTTTTAGCCTGGCCAGCGATTCTCGATATTTACAGCCACGGCCTCTTAGTAACAGTTTTATTACTTGATATAACTCCGTTCACTTTTACGTTAGAAAAAATCTTGTTTGAAAATGCTCTGACATCCTAGAGATCCTACACTCGTCGATAACACTTTGGAAGTATTTTATTGACTTAAATCAGCTCAGTCTGTTGCGCACGCTTGTTCCGTTTGTTGTAAAAATTCCTTGGTATGTTTTAGGCACTTCATCAGTCGGTTGCATGCATGAGACTCAGTCAGTTGTACGCACTTATTCGGTCGGTTGTAAGAATTTATTGCATTTGCTTCCGACGTTATTTTCCTTTATGCAAGAGGTGTTCCCATGGTAGAAGTTATAGCACAGGCAACCCAAGCTCCAGCTGTGAGATGATCAGCTTGCGCAATAACAGTCATGGTGGAATTATAAGAGTTTGTATGGGAATATTTACGACCACTTTAAGGAATAAAACAATACGTCAAATCTCGATAAAAAAAAACCTCACCTTACTTTCACAGCGTATCACTTGTTATCTGACCGCTTACTTTGATGAAAAGATTCCATTTTAGCGAGTTGTCCACTTTAAGGTTTTCAACGTACATAAGATAAGCCCAAGGCTGAACACTCCATTGCCGAACGTCCGATTCGAGAAGCGAAAAATCCCAGCGCAAAATTTCAATTCACTACAAACTCAATCTTCTCCGTGCAACCGATGCTAAAGCCGCAGTTTGCTTAAAAAGTTTCCAGTTAAGAGGTTTCTAACAGCCCGCGTACATATCAACCTTGGCACACGACCTTTGAAAACCAGCTTGGTAACCCTATCGCCTCGCCGGGGACCACACCGTAACTTGGCACCCATGGTGCTAACACAATTTCTTCATGCCAAGTTACGGTTTGGTCCCCGGCGAGATTCAGTTTGAAAAGGAGGTAGGGTTACCAAGCTCGTTTTCAACGGTCGTGTGTCAAGGTTGATTTGTATGCGGGCTTTTAGAAACCTCTTAACTGGAAATTTTTGAAGCAAACTGCGGCTTAGCGTCGGTCGTACTCGGTATATTAAAATGGCTCAGAACCAACTTGGCTCAGAATCTAAGGGCCAACCCGACTTGGTTGGCCACCTTGGCGTTTCCTTCGGTCAACCGGATGGTATCGCTAGGCCACCGGCTACTGAGTCTGCCTGTTCTGAACTAGAATTAGAGCTGAGTTTAGAGCAGATAAACTCCAGCATGTGGGCACTATACATGACCTCCTAGAACAATTTTTCACGGACGGGGTTCGATGGATGGTTCTTGGCGCTCTTAATGGTAGAGAGGCCAGAGTCCTCCTCTTCGGAATCTAGTCATTTCGAGGAGAAGAAAACGCAACCCTCGCACGCTTTGAAAAATGCTAAAAACGGGGACAGTAAGATGAGCCTTGCCCGAGGGTCTTAATGGGATGATGACTCCTGCGGCGAACAGTTAAAATTTTGTGGATAAAGGGAAACTTGTAACGGTTAACTTTGTTTGCCACCAGCAATTAAATTTGGCAATTCTTACACCTAACGGCTAAGTTTTTTCATCGTTATCGATTAACTGTTAACCCCATTGTGACCCTTCTTACTTCGTCCGACAAGAAGGTTAGATGGCTACCTCACTGTACCCGATGGAGCTCTCAAAGACGAGGATTCTCTAATCAGGAGGATTAAGATAAATCCACAGCTGGCCAACGTAGCTTATAACAAAGGGAGGATCTCTGCTTTGAACTTGATTTACTCCTAAATTCTCGCCAGATATATTGTTTTATCTACTAAAGGGATGAATTTTGATAGATTTCACTCCAATACTTAAAATTCCGGTAAAAATAATTTTTGAAAAATTTTGTCCCTGAAAGTATCAAGTATCCTTAATTTGGATAAAAGTTTCTAGAAAACTACTGCCTTCCCGATTCTGGTAAAAATAATTTTTGAAACATTTTGTCCCTGAAAGTATCATGTATCCTTAATTCGGATAAAAGTTTCTCGAAAACTATTGCCTTCCCGCGGGGTGCCTCTGTGTTTGTTGTGAAGGTCAGGGGTTGTGCAATATCATCGGCTGGCGGCTCACGGTGCGAGCCTGATGTTGACGTGACTCTTTGAGAAGGCGTGGTCCAAAACACGCAATATTATTTCGACAAGATACCTCCTGTTTAAATACAGAATGTACAGAATTCCGTAAACTTTGACTCGAATATTAACTGAAAAGTGAATACCCAAATCAGTGTGTCAGTTTTTTTACTTATTGATCGATTATTCCGCTCCCAACAGCAACAGAACACATCACGTTTGCAAGTTCGGTCATTTCGCTCTGTTTATCAGGTTCATTGGTTTTAACTATACTTCGGAAATTCTTTCGTTGCTATCGCAGAAATAATCTAAGGAATTGTGTGTCACTCACCTGGGGCAGTTACTGACACAAGAACAGTCAATGTAAGCAGTAAACGACTCAATTTTTGAGGCTGTTTCTCAGGGTCGGCCAGGGTTTTTGGGTATTCGGTATTCAGGGGCGTTTTAAATCGGGTATACGGTATATTGCAGCTTAAATATGGGTATTCAGTATATCACTTTCTTTGAATTTCAGGTATAAAGTATTCAAAGCTTCGATTGTTTTTGGGTATATTTGGAGGAATTTGGGGTAATTTGGGGTATTTTGTCGATTTTTTTTCGGGTATATTGGTATTCCACTACCCCCCCTGGCCGACCCTGGTTTCTGTCTGTTTCGGAGTCACCGTTTCCTACCTGGCGCAGTTTTGCCTATGACAAACGATAAAAATTTATATAGATGCATTAAGGTCACCAGTGAGGAGTTGATCAATACAACTTTAACTTACGTTGCCGTAAGATATTAAACATAGAGAAAAGGAATGTAAATTAAGTGTGGCTTTTTTGCCTCTTTCAGCCGCTTAAACCACAGGCGGCTCAAGCTCCAGCTGTGAGATGATCATCTTACGAAAAGCTTTTGTTATGTACGCAGAAAACCTCGTGCTTAAACTACGTTTTCCGGATGTATACCCTTGGCAAGTGAGATATACTCGAGTTCGAGTTGGACTTTGTTACGATATGTTACGATTTCTATGGCAGCTTGCCTAATTTGGTCATTTGCTTCATTTTAATTCAAAAATATGCAGTGATTTTACTGCTCACAGAAATTGCCTCCAACATGGCATGTTGAGTTTCTAGTAGCACAGAACAACGCGAAACAGACCTGGAGTAATAGTGAGACTGTACAGTAATTTAAATGTCTTATTATTGTTAATATAATTAATATTGTTTTAGAACAATCATGTAATTAAATTTGTATTTGAAATATGATAATAAAAAAAGGTTGCTTTAAAAAAAAAGAGACTTCAAGATACGTTTCGAGTTTAGTTTTGACGGTCCTGACCGCGATTTTAAATCTTCTACCTTCGTTTTTTTCTTCCTAAATATTTCGTCTCGCCTCTTGGACCCTTGTGTGTCTCGAAATCATTCAGACCTATCATCCCAACTTACTTTTTTTAATTATCATATTTCAAATACAAATTACAGACAATTAAAACTACTACACAGAAACAAGGAGGTTTGGCCGACGACAGCCGCGCAATTGCTGTTGTGAGCATTTTCACCAAAATTAACATTTCGGTTGTTCTAAAACAATATTAATTATATTAACAATGAGAAGACATTTAAATTACTCTACAGTCCCAATTGAAATTAAAAAAGCGCAGCGAAGAAAAGCATAACAAAGCAAAGTTAGTGAAGCACTTTTAGGTTTAAAAATAATTAGTGACATTGTGTGGCCACCTAATAGACCATTTCCACTTCATACAAGGCCCTCAAACCTTTTGCTTGAGAGTTTTTTATCCATGCATTTTGTAAGTATTCGGTCTTTGTGGCATGATATATGAATGACATGATACATACCAAATATTTATAATTATCAAATTTCCAACTCCGAATGTTCTAATCATAGGCAGACCACACTATGAGTGCCTGTATAATAATTGTTGACATGAGAGGAACAAAATCTATGAAGGTTAGGAGTAAAGCTTTGAAAATTGCATAACCAAATTACATCTTAGTCTGAATATCTCAATTAAGTTAAATGAAATGTTCATCGACGCATTTGTGGTATTTTTTTGCCCTCATGGGTCGTTTTAGCGTCGTTTTTTATGAAATTACTTTTGGCCGTAGGCCGTTAAAAGAAGAAAGGAAGTTTATTTCACTATGTCGTGGACATGTAGCGACGAATATTTAATCTTAGACAAATTTACCGAGTATTTCATTTCATTTCGCGAACAAACACCATTTAAACTTTGCGATCACTCTTTTCTCTCAATTAGAGAAGACCAAAGCTGACTACAAAGATTTCAATGGCGTTGTCGGAAATGAGACTGACGAGTCTGCTGTGTTCCGAAACTTCTCCTTTTATTTTAATCAACTTGATCCCCCTCTCTCTCACGGCACACTGTACTCCTCTCACCCTCTCGTCTCTCTCATTTCAGGAACCCGTGTAAGTAATAGGCTCCTGTCATTTAAATACACAATAAGATCCCATTGTTCTCAATGTCCAAATTATTTGTCACCTTATCGCAGAAACTCAACCGGAAATCAATTAACGTTGAATAATCTCTGACACCGTTTTTCTACGAGTGGAGGCAACTGAGACACATGTGAAACCTGCTCATTGTAATGATCCCATTGTATCAAAAGTCAGCCCTCTATAAGGTTACATGCACAATTTTAAGCGCAGGGCTCCCGAAGAAAAATTCTCACGATTCACGTGGGATAATGCCTTATTTCAGTTAACGTACTAACCCAAAAGTCCCCAGCCATT
Source organism: Pocillopora damicornis (assembly GCF_964200805.1). NCBI lineage: Eukaryota > Metazoa > Cnidaria > Anthozoa > Scleractinia > Pocilloporidae > Pocillopora > Pocillopora damicornis. The sequence continues at coordinate 11,471,751 of NC_142671.1, forward strand.
TACGAAATTATCAAAACTCGCGTGAACTTAGCGATAGGGAAAGGTCTGGACTGAGCCAATGGGCCCTTGTGCCATTGGACTATTGGACTTTTTTTCAACTACATTTTTTGGACAATATTAATTCATAGAGAAAGTCGTAGCACATACAGATAGTCCATATTCTGCCTTGAATTGGCATATATTGTAAAATCAAGTTGTGTTGGTTTATCATGTCCGGCTCGAAGCCCACGAGCGATACAATAATGCTTTTATTAAATGGCTCGTAAGTGCTCTTCTGGGATGCATTAATGGAATACCTAAATTCACGGTCGTCATTATGATCGCGTCTGAAATTCAAGGACAATGTAGCGATTGGTAATCATGGAAGTAGTGCTACTGATGTGCATTCATTTGTTACAAAGCTGTTTGGCATCAAAGCATCATTGCTGTCTACGATTATTTCAAAACGTTTAATCCAACTGCTAAGCTTACAAAACGAGGAAATTCACTCAGATCTACAAATCTATTTTTTTTTTGCGAGTAATATTGACTGTCCATCTTGGATGACATGTCTTACGACGCTCACAATTCTACAATCAAGGGTGCTAGGAATACGTTAGCATCTTTGGTCTGCGGTCTACTTCATTAGTGCCAAGCCCAGCACAGAGGAGACGATCAACAGGAAGAAGCTGAAGGTCACAGGCGAGCCCGCATTACAGCCATCGCCAGTACAGCAACCAACCCCGCACTTGTAGTCCTTGATAGAATCTTTAAGCTTGTCACAAAGCTCTTCTGCTGCGTCACAGACGGCTTTGTTGGCGCAGTCGTTCCCCACAGCGTTCACGTCACCTCTCCTAGACCAACTCCTAGCGCACCTGTCAGCGATGGAAGGACATTCCTTCAAATAGATGGCCTTGTTACTTTCCAGTCTGCTCTTGCTGCAAGTATCTTCAGTGCCAGCGCACTGGTAGCATTTCAACGCACAACCTGATGGTACAAGAAAATGGAAAACAAACTTGAATAACTTAAGAAACAACAAACTGAATGACTTCGAGAAAGGCTCTCAGGACAATAAACTAATAACGTCATTCAAATCTTAACAAAATCCAGTATGTCCGTGAAAAAAATGCTGGCAAACTTCCAATTTTTAATCTACAGTATAGTCTTTTGTCTCACCATGTAATCACTTTAGATGTGGATCGCGATTTCTCGAATTCAATGTATTGAGAGTCTTTTTTCAAGCGATGAGGTCGACTGCCGGGTACATGTTACCTTATAAACTGTTCTGCTCAGCTGTGATTGGTTGGAAATCCACAGATGTCATTGGCACATTTCTTCGAAAGGTGCCCTCAAAACTGACAGACCGCTAGAAACTTCTTATGAGTTTATTAATTCGTTATAGAGGCGTACGAAAGTTAAAGATTGTGCGCGGACAGGGAGCCTGAAGCGTAAATTGCAGTGCCATTGTTTCCAACCTTAATTTTTGCCATCTTTGATAACCTGACAGTCACTCTCACTGATCATAGTCAGAACAAATGAATATTTTTGTAAATTGTTGTGCGTCATCAGCCACATTGCACATATATCAGCTTAACGGCTGGACATGTCACCTTCACACTTCTGACATGAACTGATGGTATGCGTTGTTCGCGATTCTTTCACAACTACCTCTTCCACACAAAATGTTAAGTAACAATAGCCTACTTTGGAAAAGAGCGGTAGCCTGGAACCGAAGTCGCCACGCAAGCGCTTATGGGATTGTTTGGGGGGACGCTCAAGTCGGCCATCTTGAATTATGCCCAAGCACGTAAGTTGTTGTGTGCCTTTGTGCATCAATAATTTCAGAAACTCCTTCGGATTGACGTTTTATCGAATTCCAAAAGATGAAAGTATTCGCAGAGAATATGTCCGTTTACTAAGAAATGATAATTTGAAGATAGAGTCCGACAGTACACGCGTTTGCTCTGCGCATTGGACTGGAGGTAGTAAGCTCAGCAGAACTCACCTTCCATCGATATTTCCTTGGAGCAAGAAGGAAAAGGAGCGACGGATTTTGTCCAGAACGGAAGCGACTGCAAATACAGCAAGCAAGAAAAGAAAAGTGGACGTGGGATCTTCTACCGAAATTGACAAAGGGACTCTTATTGAAATTGATCACGAGGAGTCCATTCCGGCCTCTTTTTGCGATGCAGCGACACAAACTGAAATGACTGTAGAAATGCTGGATCGAATGGAAGCCGAACTTAAAGAGATGAGAGAGGAAAAGGAAAGGTTGGCAAGGGAGAGAGACGAGTTATCAAGGGAGTTAAAGAGACTTCAGCATGTAACGAAAAATCAGAAATTTGACATTGTAAAATTTAAGGACAGCCCTGAAGATGTCGAATTTTACACAGGCCTTCCCCACTGGGATGCACTTATGCTCCTTTATGACCTGGTCAGTCAGAAGGCTCAGAACCTGAACTATGGCAGTTACGGAAAGAAAGACAGTGGTTCAGAGCAAAAGCTTGGAAGGCCCAGAGCATTGACTTTATTTGAAGAGTTTGTTTTGACTTTAATGAGACTTAGGCTTGGCTTGTTTCAAAAGGATCTTGCACACAGATTTAATGTTTCTGAAACTACTGTTTCTGTTGTGTTTAACACTTGGATTCGGTTTATGAGGATTGAACTGGAGCCTTTAATTTGCCTCCCCAGGAGAGAGCTTCTACATCAGTTCATGCCAAACATTTTCAAGGAACTTTATCCAAGGACAGTTCTAATTATTCTTTATTTTCCTCCAAAGTTTTCTGCGGTAAAATGAGACTTAAGGCCATTTTCTTGCCTGTCTTATTCTCAATCTCCTTGACACGGTGCAATAAATTATACATGTCAGTGTTTGTATTCGGGTACTGCTGGTGTGGTGCTCTAACATCCCTTGTTAATGGAGGAGATTTATCTTCACTCTTGCTTAGTTTGCCATGTTGATGTTTTTTAAATTTGGCTTTGGCAATTGGCAGATTGTCAATCTTTCTTTTTCTTGGGACATTCCATGCACATGGCTTTGAAGTGCAAGAAAGTGCAGGGGTTAAGGAAGGATTTACAGGTGCTTTGCTTTGTTTGAAGAACTCCTCCAGTGCAAATAGTGTTGAAGTTACATGGTTGCAACGCCCGTCAACTCCAGCTGGGCAACCATCATAAGCTGTTACTACACTGCCATCTTTGTTGAAAACAATGAAGCAATTGAAAGTGAAATGTGATCATCGCAGTAAATTTTCCAATTTAAGCAATTGGAAAGAAGAAGCCTGAAAAAAATCAGGGCTTCAACGGGATTCGAACCCGTGACCTCCGCGATACCGGTGCGATGCTCTACCAACTGAGCTATGAAGCCACACATTGGGAGCGAGGTCAATTTATTGAGTTCATATCTTCCCGTGCAGTGAAATGATGTGAAGTTTATATGAAATAATTCATATTTGTACTGCGGTTGTAGATGAAAGTGAAATGTGATCATCGCAGTAAATTTTCCAATTTAAGCAATTGGAAAGAAGAAGCCTGAAAAAAATCAGGGCTCAATCAACGATCCCGTTGAAGCCCTGATTTTTTTCATTTTTTTTTTTTTTTTTCAGGCTTGTTCTTTCCAATTGCTTAAATTGGAAAATTTACTGCGATGATCACATTTCACTTTCATCTACAACCGCAGTACAAATATGAATTATTTCATATAAACTTCACATCATTTCACTGCACGGGAAGATATGAACTCAATAAATTGACCTCGCTCCCAATGTGTGGCTTCATAGCTCAGTTGGTAGAGCATCGCACCGGTATCGCGGAGGTCACGGATCCCGTTGAAGCCCTGATTTTTTTTTTCAGGCTTGTTCTTTCCAATTGCTTAAATTGGAAAATTTACTGCGATGATCACATTTCACTTTCACTTTTAATAAAAACACTTAACAAAAGCTGTTATATGCATTTTTAAGGATTACTGTGCGGTTCACGGAAAAAAAGCCTATCATGCTGGCGGCCAAAACCAATGAAGATACTCGACGGTTATTTTACGGCCATTTGATTTGTTTCAGTGTCGCGTTATTCAGCGATGCTTCTAATAAGAAACAAAATTTCTTGAGAGATTAAGCTACAATTCAAATTCTAAAGTTGTACAATACTCACCATGTGCAGCCATCAGAACGACGATTGTCAGAGTGAACAGCAAACGATCCATTTTTGAGGCTCCTCGTGACGAAGTTGAACTCTTTGTGCTATACTGAACATGTACTGCCACGCCAAATTTATGCATTATTAAGACATATAACACATAAATTAAAAAAGATAACAGACAAACAAAAATGGTTCGGGGGGGGGGGCATAAACCGCCCCTGTGTTCCTAGTCCACAAATCATTACATGCGATGTTAATGGTTTCATTACGTTACTTTGGAGGATTTATCTGCTGAACAGGAACACAAAATGTCATACACCTAGTTATTTTGGTCAGATGCAGAATGATGATTGCTCATCTTCAAAAATTGAAGGCGTTCTACAAAAATAATCCACGAACTGCACTGACGGTGGTAATTCAGAGTCTGGAGGATGCACTCCAAAAACCCGGTATCCTTGTGGAGTGGGAGAGTGGGTCTCTAGATCCAATTTAAACGGCGGCCTAGAGTAGAGTACAAGGGGTGGGCCCAACGTGGTCCTTTTGCATTCACAATTTGCATATCCCCAGGGCATTTTACTAATATATGCAAATATCTTTCTCTTCTCGCAGATTTCATTGTCCCAACATTTACCTTGACAATGGCGTCGTGAAGACTCCAAAGTGTCGGTTCATATCGCTGTTTTTTATAAGTGTTTATGTATAACTAAACGTTTATTGATCAAAATTTCTCTTTCATTTTATTAACTGAAAAGAAATTATACGGAGGCAAGCAGAGATACTTTTGATGTTCGAGCTCCAAGAACGTAAAAGCCATATCTTTTCGCCAATGCTCTACTGTGAAAGTACAACTCACAATCAGTTACATATTACTTACTTATTGACTGAGTGGGAAAGCCGACAGGATAATATTTGGCTTGAGGTCATGACCTACGAGCCTCGCTCATTGACTTCTAATGACTTCTTTGTGGCGGGTGGATTATGATTCAAATTGAGTGGCTAATTATTGAACGGCTTACCAAATCGAATGGCCCACCTTTCAATTTGAAAGGACTTTATCTCTGGTCCGGACTTATTCTCTGGTCGCAATTTTGTTCTGAATATTTATTAGTCACGATAAAGATCCGTAGCTATATTCTTTTTAAAACTACAGCATTGAAAAGTGAAGTAAAGGCGAGTATTTTTTCGCTTTCAAAAAGCAAAAGCAGTGCTCGCTTGCGTCGTAACTAATGAAAAACATTAGAATGTGAGAAATGAATAAAGGGGGTAAGTTTCTAAAGAAACTGTGGTGCTGCGTCGGAGGGAGAGTATAGCAGGTAATTTAATGTTAACAACTGAGTTAAAAACGTAAATTGACCACCGTAAAGAGTAAAACTCAGTTGTCAACATTGAATTAACTATTAGAATAGGAGGTCTGCTTGGCATAAAGTTGCTTTGTTGCTATGTGAGATTTCACGCTCTATTGGCTCGCTCGGCGTTGTATTCAAGATAACAAGCTACACAGCATCACGAATGTTTATTCACGATCATCTTGTCCTTGAGCGTGAGCGATCCGTCCTTTCGAAAAAAGGTAAAAAGTCTATAATTTTGCGATTAGAGAAAGGAGAAAAAGGAACCAATTTTTCAGCCGGCGGCGTTAGATATCTGATATCCGCAACAACAAGGAAGAGATCACGAAGTTTGCCGACAACCTACAGACCAGCGGAGGACTGGAGCGTAAATCGCTGCGAGTTGCACATGATGAACAGCGGACAGTGAAGATGAATACCATATTTTTTCAAAACGATTTTTAAAGGTTTTGTTTCACGATTAAATGTCGCTTTCTTACTTATGGACAAAAAAAAGAATGAACGGTAAAACACGACGTTTCGACCAAACTTCGGTCATTTTCAAGTGAATAGTAGGAATGTCACGATGAATATATATATGCGTGTAAGAAGTATAAAAGTTTTTTTGGAAAAGTAAACGGACAGTAAGAACATATTTAGAAGAAATAATAAGAAGCTAATTAAAAACCAAGTTGAAAATAAAAATAAAAATTAAAAACCTTTGCAAGAATTGAGTCCGACTGCACATCGAGAGCAGGTCTTAGTTCTTGAATAAAAGACATTTCATAAAGTAGGCGGTCACTGTTGGTTGTGAACCAACAGTGCCTTGTTTACAAACAAATTTGTGACACTAATTTATTTTGTCATTGTACAATGCCCGAGTGTTGGGACGACATGGTAGAGTGCGAGGGATTTAAGACTGCCTCGGAGGACGAGTGGCTCTTCATTGTCTGCAGATTGCCAGACTCTAGACGTCTTCGTAATTGTTAAAGTGTTATTTCGGATCCCTCAACAGTTAATAATCGTTAAAATTAGAAAATAAGATTGAGTTCGATTTAATAGTCTCTATTTTTGTTAAGACGTTGACATTAACGTTGAATTGCATCTGAAAATAAGCTGAGAGTTCCAATAGTTCAGAATAGAAACATTTTTACTTATCATAGGCTTTACGAACGACCTGTAATACGAGTAGTTTCTTCGTTCTTGTTCAAAAACTGTTTAATGTTATTATTTTAGAAAATCAGACTGAGTTATTTTTGTGACTGGACGCAATAGTCTCCATTATTGTTGCGACGTTTCGTACCAATGTTGATTCGCATCAGAAGAAGCAAAGATTTATTGTAACAATTTCAATAGTTCGAATGCAGTCGTTTGTTCACATCTAATTCTTGCGTATACTGGTCGACTCGCTATAATGAATGCGGTAGAATTGGAACGAAATGGCTGTTGTTGTTTTTTTTACCTTTATTAAGGAAATGTTGTGTTGTGATTGAAAAGAACATCGACAAAAAAGCTTGCAAATAGAATTAGTTACCAAATATGATACAAAGGATGCTTAAAAGGAAAGTTTGGTAGGGGGGTCCAAATCTGCGAAGGGGGGGTCCAATCCGCTGTGACACCGGAACTGCGGGACACGGAATCCACCCCGTCATCGTCTTTAGCTTCTCTTGAAATGGGATGGGCCCTAAAGCAGAGTCGTTCTCGCAATCTCGTTTCACTGATGGACAAAAGGACTACTTGATAGCCAAGTTTGAAACTGGAGAACAAAGGCAGATGCTGCAAGTGTCTCAAGATTAATGAGGTCTGAGAAAGACGAAAACGGCGAGCAGCTATTCGACTGCTCTGAGTTTCTTAAATTGCTGAAATTTGTTAGAAGCGCCGAAAAGGTTATTTGCTGTTAAGAGCAGTGACAGTTAAGACAAGCGATATTGACTCTTACGCGGTTAATTAAGATTTGTAAATTTAATTGTCTTGCCTATACGTCACAAAGCGAACAGACATTGCGGTAATTAAAAAGTGTTTTCACTCCGGCAGAAAAAATCAACTTTGGTAAAAATAAAGGCAAAATCAGAGCCAAATGGATATTTAGACTTGCTTTTTCTTTTTTACGTAATTGTGTTTATTTTAAATCAAAGTGCTCTATGAGCAAACTCGTGAATTGACACATGATTTTTTGGATTGTGTTTAATGTTAACTGGTTTAGGGAATTTTTTGGTTGATTGTCGTATCTAGAGTACAAGCAGTAGTTCAGTGTTCGCTAATGTAGCAAAGAAACAAAGTAATTGAAATTGAAATGATCATGCTATTACATTTGACAAGGGTGGATGATGTCATGTGTTTTAAACGTATATCATTTTTGTTTCTAGTTCAAAAGAAAAGGTTGGAAGTAAATGTGGGTGAAAAGTGAATTTTACTGTCTATCATCGTAAAAATTAGAAAATCAAGGCAATAACGTCTTAATGAAAACATTAACGATTCCCTCTTTATCAAATGAGACAAACGAGAACGAGTTTTGAGTGATATAACTAAGCCAAGACTGCCACAGTCATTTTGGATCTCCGCCTGGGTAGATTTTAGTCACGTGCTAGGCAACTTATAATCAATAACAAGATAGAATTTCATTTCAGGCCTATTTATCAATTTTGTGGTGTATAACTTTCACATTTTAGTACGTAATACGTATTTTGAATCTTCAAATTGTCTTGAAACTTACAAGAAGATTGTTCGTTAAAAATTCACTGAAAATCGCTAGCTATGATTTTCGTGTTAACTTGTAATTTCGTCAGTCCCCGGCATCTTTTGTTGCTTCACACAGGAAAAACACACGATACGAAACGTAATGATCGATTTTGTCCTCAATCTCACGCTATAACAGAAAAAGCTTTTGAACATCTGTAAACTCCGTGCGCTTCACAATAAGTGATATTTTCAATGAATCTTCCGATTGTTTTCAAGTTCAAGGATTGTGAATTACAATTTTCTGAAAAACGAAGGTTGTTCTGTTATTTCAGTGTGAATCCTTGCATGCCTGCCAGTCGCTGGTGCTGCTTGTTGAAACTAAAACGAAAAAAAAACTCTTTTAAGATTATCATTGGCTTCTTTTTCACCCCACCACTATTCTTAGCAACAAAGGTCGCCATTTTGTTTGTTTATTGCTCGCCAAAAACTATCAAATGCACTCAAAAGCCTAAAATTTAAAAAAAAGTTTACAGGAATCGACCAATTGAGCGAGCGAGCGAGCGAGCGAATGCTATTCCCCACATCGTATCTATAACTCGCTCTTGCGCATGCGCGCAATTCACGAGTTAAAAATGACCGTCGAGCGACCACAACTGCAATTATGCTAATTGGGTCATGCAAGCCCTCACTTAGTCCTCTTAATTCTTTCCAAAACCTCCCTTTGAAAACTCTGTTGGTTTTTATCGAGTGCTAGTTAAAAGACACGGGTAAGCACATAGAGAAAGTTAAACAATGGGCAGAAACTTAAGATTCGTGTGCAAGAGAACAGCAAAGTTCTTAATCGTATCCGTTACTGGCACTGGTGCATAATCGTACTAGACAGAACGATGGCGGAACATCTCTGCAGAAATAAACTTCAAATGATAAAGGGCAAAGTAATTTAACAAAACTGGTTGTAGCTATGTCATTTGTTTCTGAAAAAGTTCTACTGTTCGATCCGAAGTCATTTCGAAGGCAGGAATGCTCCTTAATTCTTTGGTCACGCAATCAACATATTGCGTGATTTTATGTCTTCCGTGTGCTACTTAGAAGAGTTTCCTGCGTCGCGAGAAAACATTTGCCCAAAGAAAATTTTACGTCATTTTGAAGATTATTCCTTCAGAAATTTACATACGTAATTTTGTGGAATTCTGAATAATGGCACATGGTGAACAAAGAGGTTTTCTTCACCGACATTTTTTTGTAACGGAAGAGAGCACATTGCTTTTTCGCAAAAAAAAAAGCTTCTAAGCAACCAATTCCTACATAACTTACATTTTACAGAAGACGAAGAGTCTATGAAAGAGCTCACGTTGGTAAGATTTCCCTAGACGTAATATCTTTGAAATGCGCCGCCGGTCGAAAATTGAACACTTTCGCTCGCTTCGGCGAAGCGAGCGAAAGTGTTTAATTTTCGACCTGTTATGACCAGATTCATCGATTCCAGAGGGTAAAAGCGAAAAGTTTGTTTTTCTCGAAAATTAAAATACATTTGAGGAAAAAAAATACACAGCCTTTCTTGTCTTACTAGGGTCTACTTGTGTGCAAAAATTGAGACAATTTGAGTTTTTGACCCTTGCCATAAAAATTTCATTTTTGTTTGATTTTGCACGGATGTCCTCTTAATTCCTTTATCACGACCACTTCGGGTACCACAGCCAAAAATCGCGCATAAAACCTTTTTTTTTTTTTTTGTCATAAACACAACTCGTGGTCATATGTTCTCAGGCAGGCAAGGGATGTGCATCAATAGGGCGGCGAATTAAAATGAGATCACGTGACTGAAAACGATCTATTATTGCGCCCACGTTCGCACATGCGTAGCCATTTAAAATCTCCTGTCTGCTCGAAATGCAAATTATGTTTTAGTGAAAGTGTAATCAAAACTGACACTGTCAGTCTTGAGGAATTACACCAAAGAATTTTAAGGGATAATCACTGGTTTGTGCGAACTTTTCAATTGAGTCGCTTGCGACACCACAATATATAAGGATCACAAACGTGATCAAAACTAACTTTCTAAGACCTTGCGCTGAATAATGAAAATTGTTTTCAGTCAAGTCTTTGGATTGCTTCTCATGGCTACCGTTGGTAAGTACTGCATCGCCATCAACTTTTATTTCGAAGTGAAATTTTGAAATAACACAAAGACGAGAATATACTTCAGTCTTAGGTGAAGATGCATTATGTGGTACTGACCGCGATTACCACCATCATAATTCGCTAGCGGAATCACAAACTAGCAAAATCGGATCGTTTATAAAATCTCTGACACGAGTGCGTCTTGTGGTATTGATTGTGGAATCGCTGACTAAATGTTATATGAATTCGCACAAGTACCGTCTCATAACAGACGTTTTTCTCTCTTAATCCACTAACATATCAATGCAACAACAGCAGTGACACGAAATATTTGCCGTCATTTTCATTAAGGTATTTTCAGTTTCTTCCACCGTATAGTTGCGTTATTCTCCCAGCGATGACAGTAGCTTTGAAATTCAAGGAAAAGTCAGTTATTCGTCAGTTGAAACAATTTTGAAAACCACATTTTTTGCACATTGTCCATTAAATCAATATCAGCCTGTTTATCCATTACCTCAAACAAAAGATCTCTTAGGTATATTTGATTCAATAATATTTCGAAGGCTCATAACATCTAGACGGCGTGGCAATTTTACAAAATGATCCTCATCAAAAAATGTTTGCGTTTTGAAATGAAAATAGATGATAGAGTGATAAGATGAAGACAAAGCGAATGGAAATATGTTTGCTTCGTTTTGATGGAGACGAAAACGAACACTTTTGAAAACGCATTAGTGTGGTCAAGGCTGCAATAGTGCATCACTACCTTGATTGAAATACGCGAGTTCACGTGCGGAAACCAAAGGTCTAAGTTTCCATACCTCAAGATATTTTTCTTTGTCCCACGCTCGTGACAGGACAAAAAGACGTCTTTCTGTTATTATTTAATTTACTTTTCAGTTGGGATAGGTATCAACCTCATTCTTGGTAAAAGTGTTCTGTCGTCTTAATATCGGCTAAGAATCATATCAGCATAAAAGAAAAAATGGCCTCGAACTTCAGGTTCCGGGGTATTCAACATCGTTCGCCGAACGGTGTTGAATACAATGATGCATGTTGTAATCAAGAATTAATTGTCAGTAGTGTGATCGTCTGGTTTACCGAGGAGACAGTATGCGATCAGTGTCAGGTCTCTCTCTGGCGATGGCTCCGTTCACTTAAACATTACTCATTACTAACAGCAGTCCTTTTTTACGACTTCTCTCGCCCGGACGATTACATCATACGATCGCGCAAATTCAAACTTTATATCCTTGTGTCTTCCGTTTTTGCAAACCTCGCCAGATGATCAAAGTGTGGGATGGGCATCCAGCTAAAGTAGGCAAATGATTTCCCTTCTCAGCATAAAGATTTCATAAAAAATCCCTTTTATTTAATTCATTTTTCAGGCTTTGCTTTGACGTGTTTCCAGTGCAAGGGCTTAGAACAGTACTGCCTACAAGAAAAGCTCCGGCGCAACCGAACCCAAGACGCTTGCAATCAGTACATGGACAGATGCATCATTAAAACCTTCATGCTTGATATTGGGGTAATCGAGATGACCAGAGGCTGTGGAAGGGAAATTGAGTGTAGATTAGCAGCACAAGATTGTAGGAGGAAGAGGAGTGCTCACCATAGATGCCATGTGACCTGCTGCGAAGGAGATTATTGTAACGGGAGCAATCAAATCATTTGTAAATTGCATGTTAATGTAATATTTCTCATGTACAGTTTTCTATCTGTAGTAATGAATCTACAGTAATTCAACGTTTCACTCTTTAACTTCTATGTGTGACCAAGAAAAAATTTCTCCTTACAATATCAAGCAGACAAGTGATGAGAATACAGAAAAATATTTTAACGAAGGTCAGGAGCTCATAATGGGCTCCCGTTAGGGTATCATAAGTTGATCCAATACCAAAATCTCCAAACTATAACAAGAACTATATGGCAGACAGTAAGGAGAATTACTAATGAGATTGTGGGAGTTAAAGGGTTAACACAAAGATCGACGGTGTCAACAATTCCATGTTTAATGACAGTACTAGTATTTCAAGGATAAGGAACATTTAAACGATGAAAGAGTAAGACACCGTCAGTCAAAAGTAACCAGTCATTATTTATCGCCGAAGGGGGGTTGAAGGATTTTGGTTGTGTTACCATAACATTTGCCTGTCCCCCCCCCCCATGAGGCTCTGTGATATTGTTTTGACCTCCTCCCCTCCCCCCTCATTAGAAGTTAGTTGGCGGTCAATTTTTCTATGGTCCTCCTTTTAGTGACGCATGAGGGGTTCCCCGTCAATCTACCTGTAAACCGTGTGATCCCCTTAAATTCCTTCACCCCCTCCCCTCCCCTCTCATTAGAAGTTAGTTGGCGGTCAATTTTTCTATGATCCTCCGTTTAGTAAACCGTGTGATCCCCTTAAATTCTTCCACCCCCCCTCCCCTCCCATCCTCTGGTGATAATAATAATTGGTGACTGGCCCCTAAGTATCAATCTATGACTATCTATATATCAAAAGCGAGATTTTTCCCTTCCTGTCTTAACCTGTTCTTCATGCGGTCGTCAAATGCGATCGGCGTAAATACAAGCGTCAACAGACGTATATTTTGAAACGCAGCTTTACCTTGATCTTGTTCACAACTGAAAACATCGATCAGTCTCTAGAAAGATGTCCGTCAACAAGTTTCAGTTCTTTAACTCCCATAAGACAGAATTTCTCCTTACAATGTCAATACAATATCAACTAGGCAAGTGATAAGAATAAAGTAAAATGTCACAACCACGGGATTATTAGTTGATCCAATACCAAATTCCCCGAACTAACATCACAGAAATTGTATCATAGGCTGTAAGGAGAATAACTGATCAAATATTGGAAGTGAAAGGATTAAGCAGGCAGTGTGCTGCTATTTGATTGGTTGAATTCAAAGGATGCACTTTTGGAAGAAACAAAACATTAAAGTTTATTTTTCTTAACACTAGTAATAATAGTCAAACTTTACTCCGTGTTATTTTCAAACCAAACCTAGCTAAAGATTGACATCAAATCGTAATTTGATCACTAGTATGTATTTCGCTCATATTTTGTAAAATTGAAATGAACAATCTCCTCAATAAAAAGCCCATCTGACTAGTTTGGTGCAAATTTGTACACATTCTGGGAAACAATACTATAATATACACTCTATTCTTAAATGATCAACTCAGGTCACTTTATCAGCTTGTTCAGACGAGAAATTTCTATAAAATATTCCCTAAATTTAATTTGGCGCCAGACGCAAACACAGCCCATTACTTAAGTACACAAAGTAAAAACCAAAGCACGCCGAGTAAAACTCAGTGTTACTCTATTTACATTTAAATCCTACACATCAAGTTCACGAACAGAAGCCCTGACATCATCACAAGATGTGCTGGAGAGACACGTGGCCCAGGATTGCACCAGTCCCCTTTACAGCACCATGCATGACAAATCTTCTCGGTCTGAAGACCTCCCTTGGTCGCGCGCTCGCTTCCCCCGCAGCGAGATGTTTCTCTGTTGCAGATCCTATCACTTGCACACCGTTTATTAAAGATCTTTCTTCCATCTTGCTCCAGGAACACTGTGAGGCAGTTATCATAATCTCGCGGGCATCTCACTGTGTACTTTGCAATATCCGAGTGCATCATAGCCAGACTGCATTGTTCATTGTTCCCATCGCATTTATAGCATCTTGCCTGGCGTCTGTAGGCTTCAGAGAGTCAAACAAAATAGAACGAAAGTAAAAGTGATTCGATTATCACTGTGGGAAATGATGGTGCTCTTCTCACTACTATGCAGGAACTAACAAGCACATTTGTTTCGTTGTTCTTATAGAAATTTCTTACGCGCTTCCAGTTTGACAGGCCTGCATACCATAGTACACCTTACACATTATCTATTCTGGTCTTAATGATGGCTCCTATTACGAGTGGAGTGTGGGGTACTTATTCAATTTTGAGAGAAGAGCGGGAGCTTAAATTTAAGCGCAACCTTTGTTTGTTACAAGACGCTGGCTCGAGTATATCTTGTATTTGTAAATTAAAAATGTAAACATGTATTCTGTGACTATGACATCTAATCCTGAGTTACGTTCGAACAAAAGTAAACTAAATTATACTCATTCACACCAGAAAAACATGTTTAGACAAACCGGGTTTCACTGAATGAAAATCAGCCACAGTGAACTGATAAAAACAAAAATTTCCATAGGATTCAAATAATTTTCAACGCGTTACATTTGAAGTCCACAAACATCAGTTTAAGTAGCTTCTAACACCGTGTTTAATAAAACAGCTTTGAAACATGTTTAAGCTTTGGTGTGAATGGGGTTAATGACATCCAATCCTAAGCTAAGTTTGCGCAAAAATAACCTAAAAATAAGAAAGTGATTCAAACTCTAAATTCTAGACTTCGTCAAATGACAAAGAAGATATGGACTAAGTTCGATCACGAGGACAGAGTTCTCCCACGACAACGACAGAAATATGTATATTGTTCAGTCAAAAATTTCGACTCTCAGTAGAATCAATAATTCTACCTTAAAAGCCAATTGAGATGAGCCCAAATTTCCTCTCAACACATGCTTGCGTGCATTTGTCCGCGAGAAGAAAACAAATTATATGGTAGTTTTACTTACCAACAGCTACTGGCATTAAAAATATCAGGAAATGAAGGAGATGATTCTTCATCATCGCTAAATGAAAGCCGGAGAATGTGATACTTGTCTCCCTTGGAGGGCGGAGAGTTCAAGTCCAGAAAATATGACGCAAAGATCGTCGCTGGGTTTTCATGAAATTTCTGCTCGTACGTGGCTTGACAAAATTTGCATGGAGAACAAGGTGTTCTCCATGCGTTAGTTCTATAAATTCATAATTCATAAGCCAAAATCAAATAAGCAAACTAAATGACATTTGCATGTCTGCGCAGTACTTCAAAATGATGACAAGAAATCAATCAAAAATATGGGCCTTAAGGGGGCATTACGTTTGGTTCATAGTAAGATTTTGGTAGCTTACTTAAAAAATCATATTTAGTCAACAATGCAATCAAATCAGCTCAAACTTGGTAAGAAGTACACCCAGGCAATTGCCTACCACATGGCATGTTTAAGTTAACATATTGTTTCATATCAAACTCATGGGGTACAAATAGTCTTAACATGAATGTAGTGATTACGCCCAGTTCAACACCCCACTCAAATCGAGTGTAATTTTCGAATGTTTTACCATCGTGCGGATTCTCTACGGAAAAAGCATTCAATGTACCTCTGAAATATTAAACTATAATATTGTGGCTTTCTGTTTCGCTAATTTTCTAACTTGAAGGTAAAGTTTTTCCCTCGTCATTTTTACCTTTTCTCCGAGCGGTTGCGTGAAATTAACAAGGCGTTTTTGATCAAAACACAATCGAGCAAAGGGTCTCGGGCGATATCTCTTTTACGCAGGCGCAAATTAAAATAAAAAAGAGGAACAAATTTCCTTTGTTTTGATATGTAAAGTGTCGAACAAAAAGCAGATTTACGCTCGTCAAATGGCGTTTCAAAACAGCTTTATCTTCCTCCTTTTGATTTTTTCCTGTTTTTTTAAGCGTGAAAGCAGTAGGAGAGGGATCGGGAAACTCAGAAAGCGCTTCGGGAATTAATCTGCCATCGTTTATTTACAAGATAAACAGGCAAGATTTGTGAAGTTCGTTGAAATATGAAGTATAAATAAATGCCCTTTTTAAGCTTGTTTGCTGGATTTTTCGTAAACTTCCCTGATTAATTTTTCGTTTCAGCTTACTAATCTATACTATTTCAAAGCAATGTGAAGACAAAGACGGAGAACCATGAGTCGTTCCTTTCAACAATCGTAAACAAAGTGTTTGAGCAATCAGATATACGAGGTGTAATAATCAATAGCTGCATATCAGAAGTCTTCAGAAAGAAAGTATTCTGTCTTCAGAAAGCTGTCAAGAAAGCTAGTAATCGTGGAGGAAGGCAACTAAATGCACTTCTTAGCAAGTTGGAAACGGTTCCTCGGTATCAATTTAATATCATATAAATCTCAATATTATACAGTTTTGTATCTTTCTTCCGTGAATTCGCCTTTCTAACGAGGGTGTATGTTGAGTATTTATTGCAAAATCGCTTTGTTTTTTTAATTTCCCTCTTTGGCCTGTCCGCAAGCGCATTACGTGGGGTTAGTGGTTGTGTACGCCTGGAACCGAGAAAAACAAATGTTCGTCGCACTGGGCAAAGAGTTTGATATGTTTTACGTTAATAATTAACAAGTTACTGTGAAGGGCTATTTTGAGGGTCAAATCGGGGCCCGTCACTTTTTTGTCATTTCCTTTTAAAATAATCACCTAATTTTTGGTACAATAGAGCATTATCCAATGGACTGCAACCTCATCGAGAGTTATCGCCTTTTGACCATTTTGGTTGTCATGGTAACCAATTAGATTTTGCAAAAGACAAGTTATTTTTCAAACCAGTTGTATGTTAGAAAAAGAAATTTTGCTCAACTAGGTTGCAGATAATTACATAACAATCTTTGTACCAAATTTGGTGTCAATAGCTGAAATACTCTTCGAGAAATTTGAGGGGCCAACAAAAATTACCCTGAAAAAAGCTATTTTCGGAAAATTGCAATTAAAACTTCAGTTTTTTCTAAATGTCACTTGTAAGACTAAAGACTCCATAAAATGGCCTTTTGTGCATCACAGCACACCTACTTGAAGGTATGCTTAGGTTCTTTGGTTCTTTCTCTTTTAACCCACTCTGAAGAGCTGTGTTTTGTCGAAACCTCCAGCTTCGTAGGCTATGCCTTCCTGGGTTACACACAGCTCTTCTTCTCTCTGCTTAGCTTGTCTTCGTGCAAGTCTACATTGTTTGTGTTTTTCTTAAGCTCTGTGCTATGCTTACTGAATTCTTCCACTGTCTCGCTGTCTTCCTTCCTTCCTTCCAATTGTGTTTTGTACAATGTTGAAGGAATGAAACGTGACAAAACGATTAGATTGGATTACCTGTGGTTGCCACGACAACCAAAAACCCACAATGTACTAGCCTTCAAAAGCGGCTGTTTTTTAGCGGCGCATGAATAAATAAGCGTAAAAAACATATATTGGCTGAGACTAGATGGATTCCAGATTCATTTAAGAGGAAATTAAAAAAAGGGTGGAATTTTCAATTTTTCTTCAAAATCCAACCGTAATGCCCCCTTAAACTGATGGGCAACACATGATGGAAATCAAGTCAAAGGAAATGTAGTTCAGACTGGCTAGTTAAATTTAAAGCTTTTGTTTGTGCCTAACTCTGGCTTATAGTGAGTACAATAAAGGTAAA